>NW_026870915.1:6900000-7022758 GCF_033118175.1 Dama dama | reverse complement strand
AAATCTGAAAGATTTGACCAAACCTATTGATGTCAGAAGTAGGAAAATATCAATTGGATGGATTATCAGGCTGCTGCCAGCGCACATCCTGTTAGTGCCAAAAGAGAGACAATGCTAATTTTGCCAAGAAGGTCAAATATTCAGGTTCACAGTCAGTATGTTTCCCTTGCAGTATCCAAGAAATTTCCAGAGAGACCTGGGACCATTGGATCCTTCTGACAGAGAAAAATTGATGGAAGAGACATTTTGATGTTTGCTTGCTTTTCCCTGTGAGTGTGGGAGCCTTCCCTACTGTAACACACGTGAGGGGAAATTTTTACTTAAAAATGACTTCCAGGCAAGGGTTTCCACTTAGCGGGTTACTCTCAGCAAACAGAATGCTGGGACACCTGTGTTCACTCGTGGAATGAGCGGCAATGAATAGGGTGCTCTTCAGGCATCTCTCTTTCCATGACTGCTGTCTGGATTCTAAGATGTGAGAAGACCATGCTTCCACAGATGCCCTAAATTCCAGAGACACAGCCAGTAAGTTTCCCTGAACTTTCCATGGTTCATGAGCACAGTACTCTATCTTACTGGGACTCCCCATGAGGAAAGAGTCTGGAGGAGTGTGTCTGACACAGCTGAGTGCCATACTGTTTTTAAGTAGTTTAATTGGCATTCCAATGGAAATGATCTTGCTGCAAGGAGTTGCATGCTGCCTGCTTGCTTCAGAAATTCCGGTGTTTTGACCAAAGCTATTGCTGTTGTTAGTGGGAAAAGAGCAATTGCACTGATTTTCAAGGAGTTGCTAAACCCCAGCCTACTGTGGCCAACACAGAGAAAATTCTAATTTGCCAACAAGGTCCAGAATCCAGGTTCACACTGAGCATGTGTCCAAGCACTATCCAAGAATTTTCCAGACAGACTTAGGATCACTGGATCCCTCCTACGGGGGACTTCATGGAACAGATGTTTGGACATTTGTTTACTTTTCTCTGTCAGTGTGGGGGCATTTCCCATGGTAACACAGGGGAGGGGAAATTGTTACTTCAAAATGACCTCCAGGCAAGAATTTCCAAGCAGTCTGTCACTTTCAGCAAACATAATGCTGTGAAATCTATGTTTCTTTGATGAATGAAAGGCAAAAAATAAAAAAGAGTGTATTTCAGACATCTATCAGAAACTGTCTAGATTCTAAAATGTTAAAACTCCAGATTTGTACAGAGCACCTAATTTTCAGAGTCACAGCCAGTATGTTTCTTCGCATTTCTGATACTAGCAAACCCATTCCTAGGTCATCCTGGGACTGTCTATGAAGAAACAGGCTGTAGGAGTGTGTCTGAGAGTGCTGAGTGCCATCTAGTCTGGTTACCTAATGAGTTTACCTGCCATTGAAAATGATCCAATGGCAAGGAATTGAAAGTCCCATGTTTGCTGCAGAAATCCAAGAGGCCTGACCAAAGATATTGCTGTCACAAGTAAGAAAAGAGCAACTGGATGGATCTTCAGGTAGTTGCTACTCTGCACCATTTTAGGACCACCTGAAAGAAAATGCTGATTTAGCCAACAAGGTCCAGGATCCAGCTTCACACTCAGTATGTGTCCATGCAGTATCCAAGCATTTTCCAGACAGACCTAGGATCACTGGATCTCTCCTACAGAGAAAACCTGATGGAACAAACGTTTGGATGTTAGTTTGCTTTTTCCCTGTGAGTGTGGGACCGTCCTGACTGTAACGCAGTCAGGGGAAGTTCTTACTGAAAAATGAAATCCAAGCAAGCATTTTAGAGCAGTGAGTTACTCTCAGCACACAGAATGCTAGGAAATCTATGTTCCTTTGATGAAAGAAAAACATAAAAGTAGAGTGTTTTTCATGCATCTATCAGGAACTGTCTAGATTGTAAGATGTCAGAACTCCAGGTTTTCACAGAGACCCTAATTTCCAGTCATAGCCAGTGTATTTTCCTGCACTTTCCAAGCCTTTTGAATACATTCCTAGCTCATATTGTGTCTGTCCCTCAGGAAAAAGGCTTAGGAAATTATCTAAAATTGCTGAGTGCCATAATGTTGTTACCCTGATTAGTTGACAATCTGTTGAAAATGATCCTGCCACAAGGAGTTGCAAGCTGCCTGTTTGCATAGAAATAGAAATAATTTGACCAAACCCATTTATGTCGTAAGTAGGAAATTGTCAATTGGATGGATTCTCAGGCAGCTGTCAGCCCACACCCTTTTAATGCCAACAGAGAGAAAAGGTGAGTTTTGCCAACAAGGTTCAATATCCAGGTTCACACTCAGTATGTGTCCCTGCAGTGTCCAAGACTTTTCCAAACAGATCTAGGATCACTAGATCTCTCCTGCAGAGAAAACTTGATGGAACTTTTACTCTGAAGCAGGGTCAGTCTTGTTGAGGTGACTCCTTCCCCAAGGCCACAGCTGGGAGGCCTCACACCAAGGCCATAGAAGTGGGGCCCAGAACCAAGGTCACCTGTGAATCTGACTGGGCCCCCTTTGCAACTGTTGCCAAAAGCACCTGATCATAGCTAATGAGCTTCCTGACTCCCTACCAGGCAAAGATGCCCACTCCAGTAAACACCTTATGGTACCCCACCCAATCACCTAATATCAACCTTCCAGCAGGAATTTTCTTTGTCTTGAAACTGTAAAAATTGGCTCTTAACCCAGGAAATCAGTCAACTTTCCCTAGTCTGTCAGGTGGTTGGCTCCCTGAGCTCACAGTGGCCACTTTATCTCTGCTCTTTGTTCTTAATACAAACTCCCTTCTGAAATGCTCTATGTCTGGACATTCTTTTCCAACTCGTGCTCAGATGGCCTCAACAAGCCTCCCATCACCAGGGCCACTTTCCTGGATCACACTCATCACTTGCTTGTCCACTCCCAGCTCAGAGCAGAAAGACCCCCTCAGCCTGGTCCTTCCCTCTCAAGTCCCATGCCTGGTCACCAGGAGCTCCCACCGTCCCTGGGCAGGCTGTCTTCTGTGTCCTGCAGAGGCCTCTGTGGTGTCAGGTGAAGAAACAAGAGGCACCCATGAAGCCTCCCACTCCAGCACAGCAACCAATACCCACCTACTGAACTCTTCACTCTGGATGGGCCTGGGGGTGTTTCAGGGAACGTCCTCCTACATGTCCTTGTTCTCATCTAATTCCAGCACTGCCCACGTGAGAGTCACTAAGCTACTCTGTTATGACTGCACAGAGAGAATACTTGTTCACTCGCCCCTCCCAGGTTACATGGTTCTTATGGGCAGGTGCCTCCCAGGATATGGGGCTCACCTGGGCAGGTACCCTGCAGGGCTCAGCACCCAGGAACTGTGCACAGAGCCCTCATTGCAAAGAGCCCCCAGCTCCTCTGTTGGACAGATCTGACCTGGAGACCCTCAGAGGAGGACCTGAAGTAACATACAGCAGCTTCAGGATAGCTTTGTGACCTTGGGCTTCACTGGTTGCAGCCTCCTTCCAGCAGGTTTTCCAGAGGGTCCCATAGCACCTGGGCACTGAGTCTGTCTCCACCCACCACCCATCCTCTCCCTGAGCACTGGGTCCCTCTCATTAGAAGAAGGCCTTCCTGAAATCCTCTCCCACTTAGAGGTCAGCAGCAGCCCCATATCCATCCTGACCCAAAGGACCCACACCTGTTCCTGGAACCCTGGCCAGGACAACGAGGCCCATTTTCTGAAACCACAAGCCCAGGTGGGCAGATTGGCTGACCTGACTGGCCTGCCCTTTGGATGTGTGCCTGGGTTGAGGTCTATATAAACCCCCTCAAGTGCCTGCAGCTGTACCTGATGCTGTCTTTCTGCTTAGATCTTGCAGGGCTGGCTTGATAAGAGAGAGTGAGGGCCCATGGTGTTTCGGGGGATTGGGTCTGTGTTGGGCTCTGCTGGACCTTCTGCAGGAGGTGCTAGGCTGTCACTTCCTAAGGATGGGCTGTGTCGCCTGTTCCTGCTGTTGGAAATCTTCTCAGGCAGAGATGAGGAAGCAAGAAAACAGGCAATGGGAGCAGGACAGGAGGAGTAACTCAGGTAGGAAAGTGCAAAGCTTCCAGGTCACCCAGGCCAGGACCATTCTGCCTGACCTACAGGAGCCACGTAAGTAAGCATGCTGTCGCTGGAGTGGCTCCACTTTTCTCCAGCCTGTGAGGTCTTTGCACATATTCAAGTGTTTTATCTATGAAGCGCGGATGAGGTTCAGGAATGGCTAGCCTGAGGGTCAGCCAGCATTCACTTAGAGATGACTCCGTGGAGTCTCCCAGCTTCCCACTGAGGACCCTCCTTGGGAGGGGAGGGGGTGGGGTATGTGCAAGGGCTGCTGGCTACACATAAGTCCCCATCCCTGACCATCTTCAGAATTGCTCATCTCTGAAGCAAGTGCCCTAATTGGGCTTTCACCTGTGCAACTGGTGGCTTCTTAATTAGCAATGTGGCCATTGATATTAAATGTCCTCCATCAGGACTGAGATGTTACACCACATGTACTGGTGTAAGAACCTGGGGAGGCGTGTGCATCCAGTACCCCTAGGCACAGGCTTCAGACTTGACCCCTCAACATTCTGGAGCCCAGCCACTGCTTTAGCATTTCTGAGGGTCCAGTGCTGATTTTAAGGGTTCTGTAATTCACCCTTCATCTGCTTTAATGAGACCCACATTTCTAGGGTCCTACAGAGCAGGGTCTGTGTGGCTGCTCTGTGGCTTCTCTAACATGATCACAAGCTGGGTGGTTTAAAACAACAGAAGTTCATCCTCCCCCAGTCCTGGAGACAAGACATTGGAAATCAAGGTGGCACAGGGCTGAGGTCCCTCCAGAGGCTACAGGATAGGATCATTCCTGCCTTTTCCAACTTCAGGAGCTCCAGGGGTCCCTGGGCTTGTGGCCCCCTCCCTCCAATCTCTGCCTCTGCCTTTAAGAGGCTTCCCCTTTGTGTCCACTTTCGTCTCTTTGAAGGAGTCTGCCAGTTGGATTGAAGGTCACCCTAACCCTAGATGACCTTACCTTGCTATCCTTAACTACATCTACAAAGACTCTTTGCCCAGATACGGCCCTGTTCTGGGGGGACACATCTTTGGTGGCCACCATTTACCCCATTCTCTCTGTATCAAATAACCCTCATTTTAGGAGATCACCACAGGCCCATAAAGACGTGCACAGAGAGCGGCCACACACATGGAGAGAATGAGGCCCTTGGAGTCACCTGGAATGGATGAAGGCCTGGCTTCATCAGGTGAGGGGAATCACAGGGAGGAGAGGAGTATGGTCTTGTTTAGGCTTCAAAAAGACCATGTTGGGGTGGGATGTGAGATGCACAATGGGGGCAGGGAGCTTCATCAGGGCCTGAGGGGGAGGTTAGGCTTGGGCCAGGGCCATGGGTGTAGAGGGGACTTAGTGTGGGGGTTGGTCATACACCCAGGAGGAAGAGCTCACAGTCACTGGGGCACAAGGACCTGGGAACCCGGGAGGTCTTCGTCTTTCTGAACCTGAAGAGGAAACGCTAAAATTTTACATCACCTCCTGCTCCTTCTGCCTCTGTAACTCAGCTTGCTCCTTGCAAAGTCTGGATCATGTAGGTCATGCAGTCTCAGAAAGTGGGGACTTAGAATACTCGGAGCTGGAGCTCGTCTCCCTTGCCCTTGCCCTGGCCCCTGCTAACCTTCTTGATCATGCCTGTTCGTGATAATGAAGAGCCCGCCTCCCTGACACTCCCCTCACCCCAGGGGGAACTCCCCACTCTGCTGGAGCACCTGGCTGTTGGTGGCCACTGACAGCACTCTGGTCTCCTCAGGACCCACTAGGGCTTCAGCTTCGGGATACTGTGAGGTTCAGTTCAGGCAGATGGAACCTGGTCTCCTCAGAACCCACTGGGGCTTCAGTTTGGGGGCATTGTGGGGTTTAGTTCAGGTTGATGGAATCTGGTCTCCTCAGGACCTGCTGGGGGTTCAGCTTTGGGACATTGTGGGGTTCAGTTCAGGCTGACAGGAGATGGGTCGCCACAAGACCCATGTGGTTTCAGCTTTGGGGCATTGTGGGGTTCAATTCAGGCTGATAGAATTTGATCTCCTCAGGACCTTATGGGGGTTCAGCTTTGTGACATTGTGGGGTTCAGTTCAGGCTGACAGGAGATGGGTCACCACAGGATCCATTCTATTTTGGCTTTGGGGCATTATGGGGTTTAGTTTTGGCTGATGGAATGTAGTCTCCTCAGGATCCACTAGGACTTCAATTTTGGGGCATTGTGGGGTTCAGTTGAGGCTGACAGGACTCTGATCTCCTCAGAACCCATTGGTGCTTCAGCTTTGGGACATTGTGGGGTTCAGTTGAGTCTGACGGGAGTCTGGTTTCTTCAAGATTCCTGCAACGATGTGCTGCTGAGAGAAAAAGTGAGGAAAATTGGGAAGAAGCTTCTGTGTGTGGCTGTTGCTGAAAATCTGTCTTAAGAGGACCCAAGACTGTTAGGGTTTGATGTGGAAAGTTGTAGGATTTTAGTCAGTTTTTGTCTGTAGTATAAGATGGTGTCCTATATTGTTCCTTGGTGTGTGGTTTCCATTTTTCCCAGCGCGGTTTATGGGGGGGGGGGGGGGGACTGTCCTTTCCCGCGTGTATGTTCTTAGTTCCTTTCTTGTCAATTAATTACCATGCACCTGTAGGTTTACTTCTGAGCTCTCTTGACTATTTCTGTGCCAATTCCACTCGTCTTCTGGTGACCTGAGGTCCATACTCTAGATTGAAGTCAGGGATAGACATGCCACCAGCCTGTTCTGCTTTCTCAGGATCCCTTTGGCTCTTCTGGTTCCTTTGTGGCTCCACACAGATGTGAAGATTGCTTTTGTTTCTGTGAAAAATGTCATTGAAATGTTGGCAGTGATTGCATGAATGTGTACGTTGCTTTGTTTAGAATGGATATTTTAATGGTATTTTCACCCATAAGCATGGGATATCTTTTTATTTGTGTCCATTCAGTTTCTTTGGTCATTGTCTTGTAGTTTTTAGCTTTCAGGTCTTTCAAGTCCTTGGTTAGATTTATAGTTATGTGGGGGAGGGGATGCAATTGTAAAAGGAATTATTTTCTTAATTTCTCTTTCTGATAGTTCATTATTAGTGTAGAGAATCACAAATGATCTTGCAGTTCTGCTGACTTTCTTTTTTCTTTTTTTTGGCCCTGCAGCTCGACATGTTGGATCTTAGTTCCCTGACCAAGGATCAAACCTGTACCCCTGCAGTGGAAGTGCAGTCTTAACCACTGGACTGCCCGGCAAGTCCGTGAATTCGCTTTTTAGTTCTGACAGTTGCTTTGGTGTAGTGTTATGCGGAAAACTAGAATTAAGACATCTCATAGTTTCAGTTCCATCTGGTCATCCACAGCACCCAGGGCATGGTGTCTACTAATATGCTCTTCCTATGGTGCCTTTTAATACCATGTGGACTAGTACAAGGCAATTACCATCAAACTACTTTAGCTGAATTTGGTTAGGTTAAGTCTTGGCCTCTATTGCAATGTTCGATGTCATCTCTGATTTTCTGGCATGTGACTTACATGGCTTTATTGAAAAGTAACTTACTTTCTAGTAAAATTTCAAACGTGTCTACTTTAAATAGTGGTACAAAGTTTTCTACATTCACACCAAATACCGCAATGTGTTTTACCCAAAACATGGTCACTTTCCCGGGGAACCAGCCCACAACCCCAAAATGGGGTATAATTATGGTTTCCACATTACAATCCCATCCATAGGACCAGTTCAACTTTCATCAGCTGCCCAAGCTTTGTGCAACTGTCTCTCTTCATTCTAATGCAGTTTTCTTTTTCTGGAGCCATCACTGAGGCTTTCCCTCATGTTAAAAACCTTCATGGATTTAAAGTGACAAGATGACTATGATCTGGGTGGCTTTTCAGTGTGGTTTCTTTCACTGAGAATGTTTTTAGTGCTTTTCCATGTTGTGCCATGTGTCATTTTTTTCATTGTGCTTACAAACATATAACAACATTTATTATTTGAGTCATTTTAAGTATGAACTTCTATAGCATTAACTGCACTCACATTGTAAAAATTTCCCCACCATTCATCTCCAGAATCTTTTCCTTTTCCTGAAGTGACACTGTAACCATTAATACTCATAACCCCCAACCCCTGACCATCTTATTCTACTTGGAATTTGTCTTATATGGCTATCTCATACTAGTGGAATCATAGAACATTTTTCCTTTTGTGTCAGGCTTGTTTCACTTCACCTAATGACTTGAAGTTTCATCTACACTATAGCATGTATGAGAGTTATCTTGTTTTTAGAGGTTGAATCACATCCCATTGTGTATATACTACATCGTGCTCATCCAGTCATCTGTTGAACACTTGTGCTGCTTCCACCTTTTGGTTACTATGAATAATGCTGCTATGAATATGGGGTTTGAATATCTGTTCCAGTATTTGGTTTTAAATATTTTGAGTGTATAACCTGGACTGGAATTGATGGATTCTATGTTAACTCTGTGTTCAAGTTTCTGAAAAACCCCCTACTATTTTCTGAAGCTGTGGCATTATTTTACTATATTCCTTTATATGGCAGAGTAATGCATCTCATGGATGGAACTGCCCTATTTGCTCTTCCATTCACTTGTTGGAGGACATTTTCATTGTTTTTAACTTGGGCTATCAAGAACACTGCTGCTGTAAATATTAGTGTACAAGTATATATTTGAACACCTCTTTTAAATTCTTTGGATGTATATCTAGGAGTGGAGTTACCAAAACATATGATATTTCAGTTCCGTCACTCAATCATGTCCGACTCTTTGTGACCCCGTGGACTGCAGCACACCAGGCTTCCCTATCCATCACCAACTCCCGGAGCTTGCTCCAACTCATGTCCATCGAGTTGGTGATGCCATCAACCATCTCATCCTCTGTTATCCCCTTCTGCTCCTGCCTTCAATCTTTCCCAGCATCAGGGTCTTTTCCAATGAGTCTGTTCTTCACATTAGGTGGCCAAAGTATTGCAGTTTCAGCTTCAGCATCAGTCCTTCCAATGAATATTCAGGGCTGATTTCCCTTAGGATTGACTTGTTGGATCTCCTTGCAGTCCAAGTGATGCTCAAGAGTCTTCTCCAACACCACAGTTCCAAAGCATCACTTCTTCGGTGCTCAGTTTTCTTTGTAGTCCAGCTGTAACATCTATACATGACTATTGGAACAACCATAGCTTTGAGTCCATGGACCTTTGTTGGTAATGTCTCTGCTTTTTAATATGCTATCTAGGTTGGTCATAACTTCTATTCCAAGGAGCAGGTGTCTTTTAATTTCATGGTTGCAGTCACCATCTTCAGTGATTTTGGAGCACCCCCCCACAATAAAGTCTGTCACCATTTCCACTGTTTTCCCATCTATTTGCCATGAAGTGATGGGGCCGGATGCCATGATCTTAGTTTTCTGAATACTGAGTTTTAAGCCAACTTTTTCACTCTCCTCTTTCACTTTCATCAAGAGACTCTTTAGTTCTTCTTTGCTTTCTGCCATAAGAGTGGTGTCATCTGTGTATCTGAAATTATTGATATTTCTCCTGGCAATTTTGATTCCAGCTTGTGCCTCATCCAGCCCCGGGATTTCACATGATATACTCTGCATATAAGTTAAATAAGCAGGGTGCTGTACTCCTTTCCTGATTTGGAACCAGTCCATTGTTCCATGTCTAGTTCTAATTGTTGCTTCTTCACCTGCGTACAGATTTCTCAGGAGGCAGGTAAGGTGGTCTGGTATTCCCAAACCTTTCAGAATTTTCCACAGTTTGTGGTGATCTGCACAGTCAAAGGCTTTGGCATTGTTAACAAAGCAGAAGTAAATATTTTTCTGGATGTTTTTCTCTCTTGCTCTTTCAATGATCCAACGGGTGTTGGCAATTTGATCTCTGGTCCCTCTGTCTTTTCTAAATCCAGCTTGAACATCTAGAAATTCATGGTTCACTTACTGTTGAAGCCTGGCTTGGAGAAATTTGATCATTACTTTGTTAACGTGTGAGATGAGTGCAACTGTGTGGTAGTTGGGACATTCTTTGGCTTTGCCTTTCTTTGGGATTGGAATGAAAACTGACCTTTTCCAGTCCTGTGGCCACTGCTGAGTGATATAATTACATTTTTATGTTTTCGAGAAAATGCTTGTTTTGCACACATTGATTGCACCATTTTACCTCTCCACAAGTAAAGTTTTGAGTTTCAATTTCGTACATTTTCGCCAACATTTGTCATTTGTCTTTATTGTTGATTTTCCTCACGTCCATCCTGAGTGCCTTATTAAGGAGGAAGTCATAATGCAGGACCCACATTTGAGGAGAGGGGAGTTAGCTTCATATACTTGATGGACAGCTGAGTCTGTATCAATTATTTAGAATCTTTCTGTGTGAGATTTTTATTCAACATTACTCATAAAACCTAATTTTTACTTTTTACCAGTTTGGACACCTGAAAATTGTTTTAAACTTTTGGGAGCTTCCCTGGTGGCTCAGCCTGTAAAAGCATATGCTTGCAATGCAGGAGACATGGGTTCAATCCCTGGGTGGGGAAGATCCCCTGGAGAAGGAAATGGCAACCCACTCCAGTACTCTTGCCTGGAAAATTTCATGAATGGAGGCGCCTCGTAGCTTACAGTCCATGGGGTTGCAAAGAGTCAGACACGACTGAGCAACTTCACTTTCACTTTCTTTTGGCTATAATCCAGCCAGTTAGACTGCTTAGTTCATTCTAGCTTTGGTTATTGAAGCTTTTTCCATACTCTCCTGCTTTTATTTTACATAATTCAGCTTTTATGGGGCTTTTTGGTCCTTCTTTCTCACATTTTAAGATTATGCTGCTTTACATATTTCCTGTCTCAGTCCTAGTATCAGACACATATTTAGAGTCCTTGTACCTTTTTATTAGAGCATATTAATAAAAACTTGTATGTGGGAACTTAATAATCTCAGCAGACAATGCATGGAAATACACATGCATGTATCCAGACTATGCATACACACCGTTATGAAGATTTTCACATGGAGTTATATGTTTCTGTATTAGGCTAAAGATAGTTTATAATGATGTCTCCAACCTGATCTCTTATGACACAGGTATTATAACCTTCTCCTTTTGTCTGCCTGTAACTTCCCACTCCAAAGGTAAGAAACCTGGTTTCCACTACTCATCACTTATCAAATTCAGGGCTTGCTCCTTCAGTGACTGATATGGTAGTTTCAGTCCTGTTAGCTACAAACCCCCGTGGAAAGAATTTACAGAGCCCATTGTTTATGTATGGTACATTTTGCCTTTGGCCTGCAGATTCCATTCAATTACACAGTGAACTTAGGTCAGATAATTTTGTCCTAACAGTGAGAGTGGCTTTTTAAAAATTTTCTTCTTCCTTTTAAATCTTTTGGCTGTGCCGCGGCATGTGGGGTTTTAGGTCCCTGACCAGGAATTGAACCCACCTTTCCTGTACTGACAACATGGAGTCTTAACCACTGGGCCCCTAGGGAAGTCTGAAGCTTTTCATGTATTTCTCAATCTGTTAGATTCTTTGTTAAATTCTGCATTCCAGCCTTTGGCACTCCATACCATAAATAAATAAATGTGAATAGGTAATAAATTACTTGTGTTCTGAACACAAAAATCTATGTGCTTAGACAAATGCATAGTGACAGGTACTCCTCACTAAAGTACCATGTGAAATATTTCAGCCATATATTCCATAAACTGTTTATCATGTCTGTTTTACCTTTGCTAGAATGTCTTATAAGATCATACAGTGTGTAGCACTTGAGGCTGGATTCCTTCACTTAGTAATGTAAGTGTTAGATTCATGCTTTTCCTTATTTTTTTTTAAATTGGTCTGTGGTTCATTCTTCTATATCTCTGAATGCTATTTTATTGCATTAGATGAGAGGAAAGATAATTTTCCCCCTAGCCTCAATGTTCTTCACTGAGATGTTCATAATGAAAGGGAGATGGATTGGAGAAAAACAATCAGAAGTTTAATATATGCCATGCATACCTCCTATATAGTTGAAAGATACCTGGGAACACAGTCACTTTCTGAAATGGTCCAAGACTTTACCTTAAATGCTATCATCAGCTAAGAATGAAAGAAGGAGGTTAGGGAATGGAAGAAGCTATTTAAGGGAGATTATTAGGTAAAGCACAGTAAACAAAGGCATGGTGGTATGCAGATCAACTTCCAGGTCCATTCCATAGACCTTCTTGATATTTAGTCAAGTCATTTAGTGAAATCAAGTCAGTCTTAATACTTAGTCCATTCTTGATATTTAGTCATCCTCTATTTCCTGGTCCAGACAGGGACACATCCTTAAAGATGGAGATATATTTAATAAATGTAAATCTACTTCATAAAATGGCATTTCGACTTGGTTTTCAAAGATCCTACTGGGGCGGCTGTTTTTTTTTTTTTTTTTAATTAATCAGTCCAAGATAATCTTTTTGTCAAATGGGCATATTGTGGGTGTGCTGTTTTGTGCTCCCCTTGAAATGTGCATTCAGGGGAGGAGTGTCTCCCTGGAGACTGTTGATATATGACCCCATGGACAGGGACTGGGTTGGTCACCCTGGAGAATGTGGATATGTGACCCCAGGGGAATGGTCAGAAGGAAGTCACCCTGGAGACTGTGGAATTGTGAGCCCAGCTGCAAGGTTTAGGAAGGGGTCACCGTGGAGACTGTGGATGTGTGACTCCAGGTACAGTGCCTGGGAGGGATCACCCAGGGGACTGTAGATATGTGATCCTAGATATAGGGTTTGGGAGCGTGTCACCCTGCAGACTGTGGACATGTGACCCCAGGGGCATGGTCCAGTGTGTTGTGGTCACCCTGGAGATTGTGGAAGTGTGACCCCAGGTACTGGGTCTGGGAAGTGGGGTCATCCTGGAGATGTGCACATGTGATTCCAGACACAGGATATTTCAGGTGGAGTCACCTTGGAAACTGGACGAGTGACCCCAGGTGCAGGGTCTGGGGTGAGGTCACTCTGGAGACTATGGACGAGTGACAAATGTGCAGGGTTAGGGGATGGGGTCACCTTGGAGACTCTGGACATGTGGCCCCAGGTGCACTGTTTGGGAGGGACATCATTCTGGAGACTTGACATGTGACCATAAGTACATGGTCTGAATGGGGTTACCCTGGACACTTGGATATCTAATCCCAGGTACAGGGTCTGGGATGGGAATGACCCAGGAGACTCTGGACATGTGACCTCAGGTACAGTGTATGGAGGGGTCACTCTGGAGATAGCAGACTTTTAACAATAGGTAAAGGGTCTTCAAGTGGTGTCACCCTGGAGAATGTGGACATGTGAGCCCAGGTGCAGTGTGTGAAATGCAGTTCACCCTGGAGACTGTGGACATGTGAATCCAGCTACAGGGTAGGGGAGGGCAGTCATCCTGGAGATTGTGGACGTGTGACAACAAGTACAGGGTCTGGCGGGGAGGGGTGACCCTGGAAACTGTGGACAACTCACCCCAGGTACAGATTATGACAGGTGGGGTCACACTGGAAACTGAGGACATGTAATCCTGATTCCAGAGTCTGGGAAGGGGTAACACTGGAGCCTGTGGACCTGTGACCACAGGTTCAGTGTCTGGGAAGTGACATCCCACAGGAGACTGTGGACATGTGATCCCAGGTGCAGAGTCCGAGAGGGAGTCACCCTGGAGACTGGATGTGTGACCCCAGGTACAGGCTCTTGAGGGTGGGGAAACCTTGGAGACTGTAGACATGTAACCTCAGGTACAGGATTTTGGATGAGTCATTCTGGAGACTGTGGATATGTGACTCCAGGGTGAGTGTCTGAGAGGGGCTCACATTGGAGACTGTGTATGTGTGACCCCAGGTACAGGGTCTGGAAGTTGGGGTAACCCTGGTGACTGTGTCCATGTGACACCAGGTACAGTGTCTGGAGAGGGTTGTCATCCTGGCCACCATGAACATGTGACTCCAGGTACAGGGTCTGAGATGTGAGGTCAGCCTGGAGACAGGCCAAGTAAACTGAGGTACAAAGTTTGGTGAGGTGGGGTCACACTGGAGACTGTGGATGTGTAACCAAAGCTGCAAGGTCTAGAAGGGGTGTCACCCTGGAATCTATGGATGTGTGACCCTAGGTGGAAAAGGGGAGTCACACTGGAGGCTGTGGCCACGTGACCCCAGGTGCAGAGCCTGAGACATGGGGTCACACTGGAGACTGTGGATGTGTGATGCCAGGTACAATAAATGGGAGTGATGTTAACCTGGAGAATGTTGACGTGTGAGACCAGGTGCATGAACTGGGAGGGGTTACCCCCTGGTGAACATGAGCATGTGACCCCTGCTTCAGGGTCTGTGAAGGGTGTCACTCTGGAGAATGTGGAAATTGGATCCCAGGGCTCCTCTTGAGTTGCAGCAGGGAATATGGGGCTTGTCTCGAGTTGCAGTGGGAAACTCAGGATTCCCCTTGAGTTGCATCAGGGGACTCAAAACTCCCCTAGAGTTGCGATGGGAACTCAGTGTTCCTCTCCAATTGCAGTGTGGGACTCAGGGTTCCACTCGAGGCATGGCGGGGAATTTGGGTTCCTCTCGAGTTGGAGGGTTACTCAGGGTTCTCCTCGACTTGTGGTGGGGCCTCCTCTCGAGTTTCCTTGGGGCAATTCATCTCTAGCAGGGATGTGCAGGGTGACTCCTTTCTTATTGCAATGTGCAGGTGGCTACTCACTAGTTTTGGCATAGCTGTGGTTGGGGTCAGCTCTGTACTGTGGTGGGTTTGATTCTCTCTAGTTGTGGTATGCAAGCTCCTCTCTACCTGTGGTGTGAGGTTCGTCTCTATTAGCAGCAGAGGGTCTCCTCTCAATGTGTGATTTCCATAGAGTTCCTCTCGAGTAGTGAGGGAGGGCTTCTCTCGAGTTGCAGGGCTATATCCTCTCTGGTTGGGGTGTGGGTGGCTCCATGGGGGAGGTCCTCTATTTTGGCAATAGGGGTTCCTCACTAACATTAGTGGGATTGCTTCTCTCTAGTTGTGAAGGATGCCACTCAACTTACTTCAGGGAGCTCGTCTCTATTTGTGGCAGAGGGGCTTCTCTCTAGGAATGATGTCCTGGGGGAATCCACTCTAGTTTTTCTGGGGGGATCTGCTTCAGTTTTATCTGAGAAGCCCCACTGTCATTATGGGCAGAGGCCCCTTTTCTTGTATTGACTAGGGCTCCTGTCAAATTGCAGCAGGGAACTCGAAGTGCGTCTTGAGTTACAGAAGGTGACTCAGGGATCCTTTAGAGTTGTGGGGGAGCCTCCTCTCGAGCTGCCTTGGGGCAGATCCTCTCCAGTAGTGCTGTGCAGGCTAGTCCCTGTCTACCTCCATTGTGTGGGAGTCTACTCTCTAGTTGCAGTAGGGGTCCACTCTTTATTTGTGGCAGGTCGGCTCCTCTCTACCTGTCATTTGCAGAGTCCTATCTGTTCTGTCAGGGAGGCACCTCCTTAGTTGTGTAGTTGGGCTCCTCTCTAATTGTGGTAAAGAGTTCTCAAATTGTGATGGATGTGGCTTCTCTCTGGTTGTGATGTGAAGGGGCCATATTCTAGTTGCAATGTGCAGGAAGCTACTCTCTAGTTGTGGCAGTGGGTGTTTTCTTTAGTTGTGGCATGGTGGGCTACTTGCTACTCGTGGCAAGGGTCTTCTGTCTAATTGTGATTTGTGGGTATGCTCCTGTCTAATTGCGATCTTAAGGGGGGCTTATCTCTAGATAAGGCAGGGGTCTCCTTTTTAGTTGCAGTTTTGGCCTCCTCTTTCGTTTTGATCTGTGTGGGAGTTCCACTCTAGTTTTGATGTGAATGGGCACTTTTTTCTAATTGTGATGTGTTGGTCGCACTCCTGTCTGTCTGTGCAAGGGTTATTCACTCTAGTTATGGCAGTGGTGCTCCACTCCAGTTGCGATTTAAGGCGGGAGTGGCACCTCTGTAGTTGCAGCAATATGCTCCGTACTAGTTATGCCTGAATGTCAACTATCTAGTTGTGGCATGTATTCAACTCTCTAGTTTTGGTGGTTGCGTTTCACTATAGTTGTGATGTGCCGGGGTGGTCCTCCGTAGGTGTGCTGTGCTTGGGGAAGTCCTCTTTAGTTATGGAGTGGGAACTCCCGTCTTGTTGCATTGTGCTATGCAACTCTTCTCCAGGTTCAATTATCTGGCTCATTTCTATTTGTAGTTTGAGGGGCTATACTCTAGCAGTGGTGTAGCGCCTCCTCTCTGGATGTGCTGTGTGAGATTGCTCTTCTCTAGTTAGAGGGTGTGGGGCCTCATTTTTACATGTGGTGTCTGGGTGGGCTCCTCTCTAGTTCTGGTGGGATACTCGTCACGATGTGCACCGGGGGAATTCGTGTTTCTCTCGAGGTGTGGTGGAGACATCATTTGAGCTATGGTGGGGTTGCTTCTCTCTCGATCGAAGCCAGGGAGTCCGCTCTCATCTCGAGTTGATTTGGGGAACATGGAGCTCTTTCATGTTGCTGCGGTGACTTCAGGGTTCCTATAGACTTGTGACAGTGTTCTTGGGGACTCTCTGGAGTTCCATCAAGAAAGTCAAGGCTCCTTTCGTGTTTGATGGGGAACAGGGAACTGCTCTGCACACAATGCAGGGGAATCGGGCCTCATCTCGTGGCAAGGGGGAAGGCTCATGGTTTTTCTTGAGTTGCGGTGGGAACCTGGGGTATATTCTCGAGTTATGATGAGGAAGGCCCTTCAAAACTCGTGTTGGTTCAGCGACGTCAGGACTCCTGCCTAGTTGCGAGGGACACATTGGGATACTCCTCGAGGCTTGGCAGGGTAATAGGGATGCCTCTCGAGGTGAGGCGGGAGACCCAGGGTCCCTTTCCATTTGCCACAGGGATATTGCGATTCCTATCAATTTTCAAGAGGAGTCAGGCATTTTCTCCTTTGAAGCATTTAACTCCGCGTGCTTCTCGAGGTTTCAAAAGGATGTGAAGCCTCCTGTTGAGATGAAGCGGGGAACTAGGGCTTTCTCTAGGGTCTCCACAGGGGATTCAGACATACCTTCATTTTGCGCAATGAAAGACGAGCCTGCATTCAAGTCACTGCAGGGAAATCCGGCCTTATTTCTTGTCACCCCATCTCGGTGACCAATCCACTTGAGGCAGCAAACTCAGGGTCCCTCTCACATACCTGTAGCTGAGAGAAGCCTCCTCATGAGGGGCTTGTGGAAAGTTGGCATTCCTCTTGAGTCGAATCCAGGGAATCAGCTCTCATCTCGAGAGGATTTGGGGTACACAGAGCCTTTCTCGAGTTGCTGTGCTGAACTTGGTGTTCCTCTAGACTTGAGACGGTATTCTCGGGTAATCTCTGGAGTTGCTTAAAGGAAGTCAAGCCACTTGTTGTGTTTGATGGGGAATGCAGGGTGGCTCTGGAGACAATGCTGGGGAATTCGGCTTCATCTCGAGTTGATATCGAGTACACGGTGGGCTTTCATATTGCTGTGGGAATCTCAGGGTCCCTCTAGACTTGTGACAGTGTCCTGGGGACTCTCTGGAGTTCCATCAAGGAAGTCAAGGCTCCCTTCGTGTTTGATCGGGAACACGTACATGCTCTACATACAGTGCAGGGGAATCAGGCCTCATCTTGCGGCGAGGGGAAAGTCTCATGACTTTTCTGTAGTTGCGGCGGGAACCTGGGTTATGTTCTTGAGTTACTGCAGGAATAGCCCTTCAAAACCCGTGTTGGTTCAACGACGTCAGGACTCCTGTCTAGTTGCGAGGGACACGTCGGAATTCTCCTCGAGGCTTGGCAGGTCAATAGGGACACCTCTTGAGGTTAGGGGAGAAACCCAGATTCCCTTTGCAGTTGCCACAGGGATATTGGGATTCCTATGAATTTTCAAGGGGGGTCAGGCATTGTCTCCTTTTGAAGTATTGAACTCCGAGTGCCTCTCGAGTTGTCAAAGGGATGTGAGGCCTCCCGTCGAAATGAGGCAGGGAACTAGGGCTTTCTCTAGGATAGCCACAGGGGATTCAAACATCCCTTCATCTTGTGAGATGAAAGAGGGGCCTGCATTCATGTCACTGCTGGGAAATCCGGCCTTATTTCGAGTCAGGGAATCTTGGTGTCCATTCCAGTTGAGGCAGCAAACTCTGGGTCCCTCTCACGTACCTATAGCTGAGAGAAGCCTCCTCTTTAGGTGTTGTTTAAAGCCTGCATTCCACTTGAGTCAAAGCCAGGGAATCAGCTCTCATCTCTAGATGATTTGAGGTACAGGGAGCTGTTTTCTAGTTGCTGTGCTGAACATGGTGTTCCTCTATACTTAGGACGGTGTTCTCAGGGAATCTCTGGAGTAGCCTAAGGGAGTCAAGCCACTTGTCATGTTTGATGGGAAACGCCGGATGGCTCAGGAGACAATGCAGGGGAATCGGGCCTCATCTCGATTTGATTTGGAGTACAGTAGCCCTTTCATGATGCCACGGGGACCGCAGGGTCCCTCTAGACTTGTATCAGTCTTCTTGGGTACTCTCTGGAGTTCCATCAAGGAAGTCAAGGCTCCTTTCATGTTTGATGGGGAACACGGAATTGCTCTGCATGCAATGCAGGGGAATCTGATCTCATCTCTCATCGAGTGTGAAGTCTCATGGTTTTTCTTGAGTTGCGGTGGGAACCTGGGTTATATTCTCGACATAGGACAGGGATGACCCCTCAAAACTCGTGTTTGTTCAGCGACGTCAGGACTCCTGTCTAGTTGCGAGGGAAAACTTGGGATTCTTTTCACGGCTTGGCAGGGCATAGGCACTCCTCTCGAGGTGAGGTGGGAGACCCAATGACATTTCAAGTTGTCACAGGGATACTGGGATTCCTGTCAGTTTTCAAGAGGAGTCAGTCATCGTCTACTTTTGAAGCATTGAATTCCACGTTCCACTCGTGTTGTCAAAGGGATGTGAGGCCTCCTGTCGAGACGAGGCTGGGAACTAGGGCTTTCTCTAGGGTCTTCACAGGGGAATTAGACATCCCTTCATCTTGTGAGATGAACGACGAGCCTGCATTCAAGTCACTGCAGGGAATTCCGGCCTTATTTCGAGTCAGGGCATCTTGGTGTCCATTCCATTTGAGGCAGCAAACTCAGGGTCCCTCTCACATACATATAGCTGAGAGAAGCCTCCTCTTGAGGGCCTTGTGGAAAGTTGGCATTCCTCTTGAGTCAAAGCCAGGGTATCAGCTCTCATCTCGAGATGATTTGGGGTACATGGAGCCTTTCTCGAGTTGCTGTGCTGAACTTGGTGTTCCTCTAGACTTGTGACGGTATTCTCGTGTAATCTCTGGAGTTGCCTAAAGGAAGTCAAGACTCTTGTCATGTTTGATGGGGAACGCAGAATGGCTCTGGAGAAGATGAAGGGGAATTGGGCCTCATCTAGAGTAGAATTGGAGTAGACGGAGCACTTTCGTGTTGATGCGGCGACCTCAGGGTCCCTCTATACTTGTGAGAGTGTTCTTGGGGACCCTCTGGAGTTACATCAAGGAAGTCAAGGCTCCTTTCGTGTTTGATGGGGAACACGGACTTGCTCTGCACTCAGTGCAAGTGAATCTGGTCTCATCTCTCATCGAGCGGGAAGTCTCATGGTTTTTCTCAAATTGCGAAAGAAACCTGGGGTATATTCTCAAGTTGCAACGGGGATGGCCCCTCAAAACTCCTGCTTGTTCAGTGACGTCAGGACGCCTGTCTTGTTGTGAGGGTCACCTCAGGATTCTCCTCGACACTTGGCTGGGCAGTAGGGACACCTC
Organism: Dama dama; assembly: GCF_033118175.1. NCBI lineage: Eukaryota > Metazoa > Chordata > Mammalia > Artiodactyla > Cervidae > Dama > Dama dama. Next base: position 7,002,998 of record NW_026870915.1, on the reverse strand, counting down.
ACGAGGTGAGTAGGGAGATCCAATGTCACTTTCAAGTTGCTAAAGGGATACTGGGATTCCTGTCAATTTTCAAGAATAGTCAGCCGTCGTCTACTTTGAAGCATTGAACTCTGTGTTCCTCTCGAGCTGTTAAAGGGATGGGAGGCCTCATTTTGAGATGAGGCAGGAAACTAGGGCTTTCTCTAGAGTCTCCACAGGGGATTCAGACATCCCTTCATCTTTTGAGATGAAAGACAATCTTGCATTCATGTCACTGCAGGGAAATCCAGCCTTATTTTGAGTCAGGGCATCTCGGTGAACATTCCAATTAACGCAGCAAACTCAGGGTCCCTCTCACATAGCTATAGCTGAGAGAAGCCTCCTCTTGAGGGGCTTGTGGAAAGTTGGCATTCCTCTTGAGTCGAAGCCAGGGAATCAGCTCTCATCTCGAGATGATTTGGGGCACACGGAGCTTTTCTCGAGTTGCTGTGTTGAACTTGGTGTTCCTTTAGACTTGAGCCAGTATTCTCAGGGAAACTCTGGAGTTGGCTAAAGGTAGTAAGCCCTTTGTCGTGTATGATGGGTAACGCGGGATGGCGCTGGAAACAATGCAGGGGAATCGGGCCTCATCTCGAGTTGATTTGTAGTACATGGAACCCTTTCATGTTGCTGCGGGGACCTCAGGGTCCCTCTAGACTTGTGACAGTGTTCTTGGGGTCTCTCTGGAGTTCCATTAAGGAAGTCAAGGCTCCTTTCATGTTTGATGGGGAACACGGACTTACTCTGCATGCATTGCAGGGGAATCGGGCCTCATCTTGCGGAGAGGGGAAAGTCTCAATGTTTTTCTGGAGTTGTGGCGGGATCCTGGGTTTTGTTCTCGAGTTACGGCGGGGATGGACCTTCAAAACTCGTGTTTGTTCAGTGACATAAGGACTCCTGTCTAGTTGCGACGGACAGCTTGGGATTCTCCTCGAGGCTTGGCAGGACAATAGGGACGCCTCGTGAGGTGAGGCGGGATACCATGTTTCCCTTTGAAGTTGCCAGAGTGATACTGTGACTCCTGTCAGTTTTCAAGAGGAGTTAGGATTCTTCTCCTTTTGAAGCATTGAACTCCGCGTGCCTCTCGTGTTGTCAAAGGGATGTGAGGCCTCCTGTCGAGATGAGTTGGGGAGCTAGGTATTCTCTAGGTTGTCCACAGGGGATTCAGACATCCCTTCATCTTATGAGATGAATGACGAGCCTGCATTCAAGTCACTGCAGGGAAATCTGGCCTTATTTCGGGTCAGGGCATCTCGGTGTCCATTCCACTTGAGACAGCAAAGTCAGGGTCCCTCTCACGTACCCATAACTGACAGAAGCCTCCTCTTTAGGTGTTGTTTAAAGCTGGCATTCCTCTTGAGTCAAAGCCAGGGAATCAGCTCTCATCTCGAGATGATTTGAGGTACATGGAGCTGTTTTCTTGCTGCTGTGCTGAATGTTGTGTTCCTCTATACTTAGGATGGTGTTCTCGGGAATCTCTGGAGTTGCCTAAAGGAAGTCAAGCCACTTGTCGTGTTTGATGGGGAATGCCAGATGGCTCTGGAGCAAATGTAGGGAAATCTGGCCTCATCTTGACTTGATTTTGGGTGCACCGAGCTGTTTCATGTTGCTGCGGTGACCTCAGGGTCCCTATAGACTTGTATCAGTGTTCTTGGGGACTCTCTGGAGTTCCAGCAAGGAAGTCAAGGCTCCTTTCATGTTTGATGGAGAACACAGAATTGCTCTGCATGCAATTCAGGGGAATCTGATCTCAAATCTCATCTACCGGGAAGTCTCATGGTTTTTCTCGAGTTGCAGAGGGAACCTGGGTTATATTCTTGAGTGACGACGGGGATGGCCCCTCAAAACTGGTGTTTGTTCAGCGACGTCAGGAATCCTGTCTAGTTGTAAGGGACAACTCCGGATTCTCTTCGAGGCTTGGCAGGGCAATAGGGACGCCTCTCGCAGTGAGGCATGAGACTCAGTGTGCTTTCAAGTTGCCACAGGGATACTGGGATTCCTGTCAATTATCAAGAGGAGTCAGTTATCGTGTACTTTTGAAGCATTGAACTCCACGTTCCACTCGTGTTGTCAAAGGGATTTGGGGCCTCCTGTCAAAATGAAGTGGGGAACTAGGGCTTTCTGTAGGGTCTACAGAGGGTATTCAGACATCCATTCATCTTGTGAGATGAAAGAGGAGCCTGCATTCAAGTCACTGTAGGGAATTCCGGTCTCATATCGACTCAGGGCATCGCGGTGTCTATTCGACTTCAGGCAGAAACCTCAGTGTCCCTCTCACATACCTAGAGCTGAGAGAAGCCTCCTCTTGATTTGCTTTTGGAAAGTTGGCATTCCTCTTGAGTCAAAGCCAGGGAAACAGCTCTCATCTCGAAATGATTTCGGGTACACGGAGCTTTTCTCGAGTTGCTGTGCTGAACTTGGTGTTCCTCTAGACGTCCTCACTTGGGACGGTGATCTCAGGGAATCTCCGGAGTTACCTAAAAGAAGTCAATCCACTTGTCCTGTTTGATGAGGAATGCAGGGTGGCCCTGGAGCCAAGGCAGGGTGATCGGGCCTCATCTCGAGTTGATTTGCGGTACACGGGGCTGTTTCATTTTGCTGTGTTGACCTCAGGGTCCCTCTAGACATGTGACACAGATCTTGGGGATTATGGGGAGTTACATCTAGGAAGTAAAGGCTGCTTTTGTGTTTGATGGGGAACACGGAATTGCTCTGCACGCAATGCAGGGGAATCGGGCCTCATCATGCAGTGAGGGAGAATTCTCATGGTTTTCTCAAGTTGTGGCGGGATCCTGGGGTACGTTCTCGAGTAACGGCGGGGATGGCCCTTCAAAACTCGTGTTGGTTCAGCGACCTCAGGATTCCTGAATTGAGACGGCATTCTGGTGGAAACTCTGGAGTTGCCTAAATGAAGTAAGCCCGTTGTCATGTATGATGGTTAGTGTGGTATGGCTCTGGAGACAATGCAGGGGAATCGGGCCTCATCTCGAGTAGATTTGGAGTACACGGAACCCTTTCGTGATGCTTCGGGGACCTCAGGGTTCTTCTAGACTTGTATCAGTCGTCTTGGGGACTCTCTGGAGTTCCATCAAGGAAGTCAAGGCTCCTTTCCTGCTTGATGGGGAACACGGAATTGCTCTGCATGCAATGCAGGGGAATCTGATCTCATCTCTCATCGAGCGGGAAGTCACATGGTTTTTCTCGAGTTGCAGAGGGAACCTGGGTTATATCTCGACTTACGACAGGGATGGCCCTTCAAAACTCGTGTTGGTTCAGCGACGTCAGGATTCCTGTCTAGTTGCGAGGGACACATCGGGATACTCCTCAATGCTTGGCCGGACATTAGGGAAGCCTCTCGAGGTGAGGCGTGAGACCAAGTTTCCCTTTACAGTTGCCAGAGCGATACTGTGACTCCTGTCCGTTTTCAAGAGGAGTCAGGCTTGGTCTCCTTTTGAAGATTTGAACTCCGTGTGCCTCTCGTATTGTCAAAGGGATGTGAGGCCTCCTTTCGAGATGAGGCGGGGAACTAGGGTATTCTCTAGGGTCTCCACAGGGGACTTAGTCATCGCTTCATCTTTTGAGATGAAAGACAAGCCTGCATTCATGTCATGGCAGGGAAATCTGGCCTTATGTTGAGTCAGCATCTCGGTGTCCTTTCCAATTGAGGCAGCAAACTCAGGGTCCCTCTCACATACCTATAGCTGAGAGAAGCCTCCTCATCAGGGGCTTGTGGAAAGGTGGAATTCCTCTTGTGTCAAAGCCAGGGAATCAGCTCTCATCTCAAGATGATTTGGGGCACACGGAGCTTTTCTCAAATTGCTGTGTTGAACTTGGTGTTCCTTTAGAATTGAGATGGTATTCTGGGGGAAACTCTGGAGTTGCTTAAAGGAAGTAAGCCCCTTATCATTTATGATGGGTAATGCGGGATGGCTCTAGAGACAATGCAGGGGAATCGGGCCTCATCTCGATTTGATTTGGAGTACACGGAGCCCTTTCATGATGCCACGGGGACCGCAGGGTCCCTCTAGACTTGTATCAATCTTCTTGGGTACTCTCTGGAGTTCCATCAAGGAAGTCGAGGCTCCTTTCATGTTTGATGGGGTACAAGGAATTGCTCTGCATGAAATGCAGGGGAATCTGATCTCATCTCTCTTCGGGAGGGAAGTCTCATTGTTTTTCTCGAGTTGTGGAGGGAACCTGGCTTACAATCTCGACTTAGGAAAGGGATGACCCCTCAAATCTCATGTTTTTTCAGTGACATCAGGACTCGTGTCTAGTTGCGAGGGACAACTCGGGATTCTCTTCGAGGCTTGGCAGTGCAATAGGGAGGCCTCTCGTGGTGAGTCAGGAGACCCAGTGTCCTCTCAAGTTGCCACACGGATACTGGGATTTCTGTCAATTTTCAAGAGGAGTCAGTCATCGTCTACTTTTGAAGCATTGAACTCCGTGTTCCACTGGTATTTTCAAAGGGATGTGAGGCCTCCTGTCAAGATGAGGCGGGGAACTAGGGCTTTCTCTAGGGTCTTCACAGGGGATTCAGACATCACTTCATCTTGTTAGATGAAAGACGAGGCTACGTTCAAGTCACTGAAGGGAATTCCGGCCTTATATCGAGTCAGGGCATCTCGGTGTCCATTCCACGTGAGGAGCACCTCAGGGTCCTTCTCACATACATATAGCTGAGAGAAGCCTCCTCGTGAGGTGCTTGTGGAAAGCTGGCATTCCTCTTGAGTCAAAGCCGGGGGATCAGCTCTCATCTCGAGATGATTTGGGGTACACGGAGCCTTTCTCGAGTTGCTGTGCTGAAATGGTGTTCCACTAGACTTGTTACGGTATTCTCGTGGAATCTCTGGAGTTGCCAAAAGGAAATGAAGCCACTTGTTGTGTTTGATGGGGAATGCCGTATGGCTCTGGAGAGAATGCAAGGGAACCGGGCCTCATCTACAGTTGATTTGGAGTACACAGAGTGCTTTCCTGTTGCTGCGGGGACATCAGGGTCCCTCTATACTTGTGAGAGTGTTCTTGGGGAGTCTCTCGTGTTCCATCAAGGAAGTCATGGCTTCTTTCGTGTTTGATGGTGAACACGGACTTCCTCTGCACTCAGTGCAAGTGAATCTGGTCTCATCTTTCATCGAACGTGAAGCTCATGGTTTTTGTCAAATTGCGGAAGGAATCTGGCGTATATTCTCAAGTTGCAACGGGGATGGCCCCTCAAAACACCTGCTTGTTCAGCGACGTCAGGACGCCTGTCTAGATGCAAGGGTCACCTGATGATTCTCCTCGCTGCCTGGCTGGGCAATAGGGACGCCTCTTGATGTGAGTAGGGAAACCCACGGTCACATTCAAAGTGCTACAGTGATACAGGGATTCCTTTCAATTTTCAAGAATAGTCAGTCATTGTCTACATTGAAGCATTGAACTCCGCGTTCCTCTCGAGCTGTCAAAGGGATGTGAGGCCTCCTTTCTATATGAGGAGGGGAACTAGGGCTTTCTGTAGGGTCTCCACCGGGGATTCAGACATCCCTTCGTCTATTGAGATGAAAGACAAAAATGCATTCATGTCACTGCAGGGAATTCCGGCCTTATTTCGTGTCAGTGCACCTTGGTGACCATTCCACTTGACGCAGCAAACTCAGGGTACCTCTCACATACCTATAGCTGAGAGAAGCCTGCTCTTGAGGGGCTTGTGGAAAGTTGGCATTCCTCTTGCGTCAAAGCCAGGGAATCAGCTCTCATCTCGGGATGATTTGCTGCACATGGAGCTTTACTCGAGTTGCTGTGTTGAACTTGGTGTTCCTTTAGACTTGAGCCGGTATTCTCGGGGAAACCCTGGAGTTGCCTAAAGGAAGTAAGCCCCTTGTTGTGTATGATGGGTAATGCAGGATGGTTCTGGAGACAATGCAGGGGAATCGGGCCTCATCTCGAGTTGATTTGGAGTACACTGAGCCCTTTCATGTTGCTGCGTGTACCTTACGGTCCCTCTAGGCTTGTGACAGTGTTCTTGGGGACTCTGTGGAGTTTCATCAAGGAAGTGAAGGCTCCTTTCGTGTTGGATGGGAACATGGATTACTATGCATGCATTGCAGTGGAATTGGGCCTCATCTCGTGGCGAGGGGAAAGTCTCAATGTTTTTCTGGAGTTGTGGCGGGATCCTGGGTTATGTTCTCGAGTTACAGCAGGGATGGCCCTACAAAACTCGTGTTTGTTCAGCATCGTAAGACTCGTGTCTAGTTGCGAGGGACACCTTGGGTTTCTCCTCGAGGCTTGGTAGGACAATAGGGACTCGACTCGGTTTGAGGCGGGACACCAAGTTTCCCTTTGCAGTTGCCAGAGCGATACTGTGACTTCTGTCTGTTTTCAAGAGGAGTCAGGCTTCGTCTCCTTTTGAAGCATTGAACTCCACGTGCCTCTTGTGTTGTCAAAGCGATGTGAGGCCTCCTGTCAAGATGAGGTGGGGAACTAGTGTATTCTCTAGGGTCTCCACAGGGGATTCAGACATCCCTTCATCTTTTGAAATGAAAGACGAGCCTGCATTCAAGTCACTTCAGGGAATTCCGGCCTTATTTCGAGTCAGGGCATTTCGGTGTCCATTCCACCTGAGTCAGCAAACTCAGGGTCCCTCTCACTTACCTTTAGCTCCGAGAAGCCTCCTCTTTAGGTGTTGTTTAAAGCTGGCATTCCTCTTGAGTCAAAGCCAGGGAATCAGCTCTCATCTCGAGATGATTTGAGGTACATGGAACTGTTTTCTAGTTGCTGTGCTGAATGTGGTGTTCCTCAATACTTAGAACGGTGTTCTCAGGGGATCTCTGAAGTTGCCTAAAGGAAGACAAGCCACTTGCCTTGTTTAATGGGGAAGGCCGGATGGCTCTGGAGCCAATGAAGGGGAATCGGGCCTCATCTCGAGTTGATTTGGGGTGCACTGAGCTCTTTCGTGTTGCTGTGGTGACCTCAGTGTCCCTCTGGACTTGTATCAGTGTTCTTGGGGACTCTCTGGAGTTCCATCAAGGAAGTCAAGGCTGCTTTCATGTTTGTCAAGGCTGCTTTCATGTTTGACGGGGAAGACAGAATTGCTCTGCACGCAATGCAGGAGAATCTGATCTCATCTCTCATCGAGCGGGAAGCCTCATGGTTTTTCTCGAGTTGCGGAGGGAACCTGGGTTATATCTCGACTTACGACAGGGATAAAACTCAAAACTCGTGTTTTTTCAGTGACGTCAGGTGTCCTGTCTTCTTGCAAGGGACAACTCTGGATTCTCTTTGAGGCTTGGCAGGGCAATAAGGACGCCTCTCGAGGTGAACTGGGAGACCCAGTGTCCTTTCAAGTTGCCACACGGATACTGGGATTCCTGTCAATTTTCAAGAGGAGTCAGTCATCGCGTACTTTTGAAGCATTGAACTCTGCGTTCCCCTCGTGTTGTCAAAGGGATGTGAGGCTGCCTGTCGAGATGAGTTGTGGAACTAGGGCTTTCTCTCGGGTTTTCACAGGGGCTTCAGACATCCCTTCGTCTTGTGAGGTGAAAGACGAGCCTGCCTTCAAGTCACTTCATGGAATTCCGGCCTTATTTCGAGTCAGGGCATCTCAGTGTCCATTCCACTTGAGGCAGCAAACTCAGGGTCCCTCTCACATACATATAGCTGAGAGAAGCCTCCTCTTGAGGGCCTTGTGGAAAGTTGGAATTCCTTTTGCGTTGAAGCCAGGGAATCAGCTCTCCTCTGGAGATGATTTGGGGCACTCGGAGCTTTTCTCGAGTTGCTGTGTTGAATTTGGTGTTCCTTTAGAATTGAGACGGTATTCTGGGGGAAACTCCGTAGTTGCCTAAAGGAAGTAAGCTGCTTATCATTTATGATGGGTAACACGGGATGGCTCAGGAGACAATGCAGGGGAATCGGGCCTCATCTCGATTTGATTTGGAGTACAGTAGCCCTTTCATGATGCCAGGGGGACCACAGGGTCCCTCTAGACTTGTATCAGTCTTCTTGGGGACTCTCTGGAGTTCCATCAAGAAGTCAAGGCTCCTTTCATGTTTGATGGGGAACACGGAATTGCTCTGCATGCAATGCAGGGGAATCTGATCTCATCTCTCATCGAGTGTGAAGTCTCATGGTTTTTCTCGAGTTGCGGAGGGAACCTGGGTTATATTCTCGACTTACGACAGGGATGACCCCTCAAAACTCGTGTTTGTTCAGCGATGTCAGGACTCCTGTCTAGTTGCGAGGGACAACTCAGGATTCTCTTCAAGGCTTGGCAGGGCAATAGGGAGGCCTCTCGAGGTGAGGCAGGAGACCCAGTGTCCTCTCAAGTTGCCACATGGATACTGGGATTGCTGTCAATTTTCAAGAGGAGTCAGTCATCGTCTCCTTTTGAAGCATTGAACTCTGTGTTCCACTCGTAGTATCAAAGGGATGTGAGGCCTCCTGTCGAGATGAGGCAGGGAACTAGGGCTTTCTCTAGGGTCTACACAGGGGATTCAGACATCACTTCATCTTGTGAGATGAAAGACGAGGCTACATTCAAGTCACTGAAGGGAATTCCGGCCTTATATCGAGTCAGGGCATCTCGGTGTCCATTCCACGTGAGGAGCACCTCAGGGTCCTTCTCACATGCATATAGCTGAGAGAAGCCTCCTCGTGAGGTGCTTGTGGAAAGCTGGCATTCCTCTTGATTCGAAGCCAGGGAATCAGCTCTCATCTCGAGATGATTTGGGGTACACGGAGCCTTTCTCGAGTTGCTGTGCTGAACTTGGTGTTCCTCTAGAGTGGTGCCCTTATTCTCGTGGAATCTCTGGAGTTGCCTAAAGGAAGTCAAGCCACTTGTCATGTTTGATGGGGAATGCTGGATGGCTCTGGATGCAATGCAGGGGAATCGGGCCTCATCTACAGTTGATTTGGAGTACACGGAGTGCTTTTGTGTTGCTGCAAGGACCTCAGGGTCCCTCTAAACTTGTGAGAGTGTTCTTGGGGACTCTCTGGCGTTCCATCAAGGAAGTCAAGGCTCCTTTCGTGTTTGATGGGGAACACGGACTTGCTCTGCACGCAATGCAGGGGAATCTGATCTCATCTCTCATCGAGCGGGAATTCTCATGGTTTTCTCGAGTTGCAGAGGGAACCTGGTTATATTCTCGACTTATGACGGGGATGACCCCTCAAAACTCGTGTTGGTTCAGTGACGTGTGGATTCCTGTCTAGTTGTGAGGGACACATCGGGATACTCCTTGAGGCTTGGCAGGACAATAGGGACGCCTCTCGAGGTGAGGCGTGAGACCAAGTTTCCCTTTGCAGTTGCCAGAACGATACTGTGACTCCTGTCAGTTTTCAAGAGAAGTCAGGCCTCGTCTCCTTTTTAAGCTTTGAACTCCGCGTGCCTCTCGTGTTGTCAAAGGGATGTGAGGCCTCCTGTCGAGATGAGGCGGGAAACTAGGGTATTCTCTAGGGTCTCCACAGGGGATTCAGACATCCCTTCATCTTGTGAGATGGAAGACGAGCCTGCATTCAAGTCACTTCAGGGAATTCTGGCCTTATTTCGAGTCAGGGCATCTCGATGTCCATTCGAGATGAGGCAGCAAACTCAGGGTCCCTCTCACATACATATAGCTGAGAGACGCCTCCTCTTGAGGGGCTTGTGGAAAGTTGGAATTCCTCTTGCATCAAAGCCAGGGAATCAGCTCTCATCTTGAGATGATTTGTGGTACACAGAGCTTTTCTTGAGTTAGTGTGCTGAACTTGGTGTTCCTATAGGCTTGGGACGGTGTTCTCGGGGAATCTCTGGATTTGCCTTAAAGAAATCAAGCCACTTATCCTGTTTGTTGTGGAATGCAGGATTGCTCTGGAGCCAATGCAGGGTCATTGGGCCTAATCTCGGGTTGATTTTCGGTACATGGGGCTGTTTTGTGTTTTTGCGTTTACCACAGGGTCCCTTTAGACAAGTGACACAGTTCTTGGGGACTATGTATAGTTTCATCTAGGAAGTCAAGGCTGCTTTTGTGTTTGATGGGGAACACGGACTTGCTCTGCATGCAATGCAGGGGAATCAGGCCTCATCTCACGGCGAGGGGGAATTCTCATGGTTTTCTCGAGTTGTGGTGGGATCCTGGGGTATGTTCTCGAGTAACGGTGGGGATGGCCCTTCAAAACTCGTGTTGATTCAGTGACGTGCGGATTCCTGTCTAGTTGTAAGGGACACATCGGGATACTTGTCGAGGCTTGGCAGGACAATAGGGACGCCTCTCAAGGTGAGGCGTGAGACCAAGTTTCCCTTTGCAGCTGCCAGAGCGATACTGTGACTCCTGTCAGTTTTCAAGAGGAGTCAGGCTTCATCTCCTTCTGAAGCTTTGAACTCAGCATGCCTCTCGTGTTGTCAAAGGCATGTGAGGCCTCCTGTCGAGATGAGGCGGGGAACTAGGGTATTCTCTAGGGTCTCCACAGGGGATTCAGACATCCCTTCGTCTTGGGAGATGGAAGAGGAGCCTGCATTCAAGTCACTTCAGGGAATTCCGGCCTTATTTCGAGTCAGGGCATCTCGGTGTCCATTCCACTTGAGGCAGCAAACTCAGGGTCCCTCTCACATACCTAGAGCTGAGAGAAGTCTAGTTCCCTCCCTCATTTCGTCATGAGGCGTCACATCCATTTGAAAATTCGAGAGGCACGTGTAGTTCAATGCTTCAACAGGAGACAATGGCTGATCCTCTTGAAAATTGATAGGAATCTGCATATCACTGTGGCAAATGCCATCGGAAACTTGGTCTCCCGCCTCACCTCGAGAGGCGTCCCTATTGTCCTGCCAAGCCTCGAGGAGGATCCCAAGGTGTCCCTTGCAACTAGACAGGAGTCCTGACTTCGCTGAACAAACACGAGTTTTGAAGGGTCATCCCCGCTGTAACTTGAGAACATAACCCAGGTTCCCACCGCAACTCCAGAAAAACAATAAGACTTTCCTCTCGCCGCGAGATGAGGCCCGATTCCCCTGCATGCGTGCAGAGTAAGTCCGTGTTCTGCATCAAACACGAAAGGAGCCTTGACTTCCTTGGTGGAACTCCAGAGAGTCCCCAAGAATACTGTCACAATTCTAGAGGGACCTTGAGGTCTCTGAGGCAACAAGATCAGGCTCCGTGTACTCCAAATCAACTCGAGATGAGGCCCGATACCCCTGCATTGAGTGCAGAGTAAGTTCGTATTCCCCATCAAACACGAAAGGAGCCTTGACTTCCTTGATGGAACTCCAGAGAATCCCCAGGAACACTGTCACATGTTTAGAGGGACCTTGACGTCCCTGCAACAACATGAAAATGCACCGTGTACTTGAATTCAAATCGAGATGAGGCCAGATTCCCCTGTATTGTCTTCAGAGCCATCAATTGCTACCCTCAAACATGACAAGTGGCTTGACTTCCTTTTGGCAACTTCAGAGATTACCCCAGAATACCGTCTCAAGCCTAGAGGAATACCACTTTCAGCACAGCAACACAAGAAAAGCTCCGTTTACACCAAATCATCTCAAGATGAGAGCTGATTCCCTGGCTTCAAATCAAGAGGAATGTAAACTTTCCACAAGCTCCTTAAGAGGAGGCTTCTGTCAGCTATAGGTATGTGAGAGGGACCCTGAGTTTGCTGTGTCATGTGTAATGGTCATCGAGATGCCATGACTCGAAATTAGGCCGGACTTCCCTACAGTGACTTGAATGCAGGCTCGTCTTTCATCTCACAAGATGAAGAGATGTCTGAATCCCCTGTGGAGAACCTAGAGAAAGCCCTAGGTCCGCACTTCATCTCAACAGGTGTTCTCACCTCCTTTTGAAACATCGAGAGGCATGCATAGTTAAATGCTTCAAAAGGAGAGGATGGTTTCCTCCCCGTGAAAATTGATAGGAATCCCAAAATTCCTGTGGCACCTGGAAAGGAACCTGGGCCTCCCCCTCACCTCGAGAGGCGTCCCTATTGTCCTGCCAAGCTGCGAGGGGAATCCTGATGTGTCCCTCGCAACTAGACAGGAGTCTTGATGTTGCTGAACCAACACGAGTTTTGAAGGGCCATCCCCACTGTAACTTGAGAACATACCCCAGGTTCCCACTGCAACTCAAGAAAAACAATGAGACTTTCCCCTCGCTGCAAAATGAGGCCCGATGCCTCTGTAATGCATGCAGAGTAAGTCCGTGTTCCGCATCAAACATGAAAGGAGCCTTGACGTCCTTGATGGAACTACAGAGAGACCCCAAGAACACTGTCACAAGTCTAGAGGGACCATGACGTCCCCGCAGCAACATGAAAGGGCTCCGTGTACTCCAAATCAACTTGAGATGAGGCCCGATTCTGCTGCATTGTCTCCAAAGCCATCCCACGTTACCCGTCGTACACAACAAGGGGCTAACTTCCTTTAGGCAACTCCAGAGATTCCCGAGAATACCGTCTCAATTCTAAAGGAAACCAACTTCAACACAGCAACTCGAGAAAAGCTCCGTGTGCCACAAATCATGCCGAGATGAGAGCTGATTCCCTGGCTTCGACGCAAGAGGAAAGCCAACTTTCCACAAGCCCCTCAAGAGGAGGCTTCTCTCAGCTATAGGTATGTGAGAGGGACCCTGAGTTTGCTGTGTAAAGTGGAATGGTCACCGAGATGCCGTGTCTCGAAATAAGGCCGGATTTCCCTGCAGTGACTTCAGTGCTGGCTCGTCTTTCATCTGACAAGATGAAGGGGTGTCTGAATCCCTGGTGGAGACCCTAGAGAAAGCCCTAGTTCCCCGCCTCATCTTGACAGGAGGCCTTACACCCCTTTGACAACTCGAGAGAAATGCGGAGTTCAATGCTTCAAAAGGAGATGATGCCTGACACTTCTTGAAAATTGATAGGAATCCGAAAATTACTTTGGCAACTGGAAAAGACCCTGGGTCTCCCCCCTCACATCGAGAGGCATCCCTATTGTCCTGCCAAGCCTCGAGGGGAATCTCAATGTGTCCCTCGCAACTATACAGGAGTCCTGACGTCAATGAACCAACACGAGTTTTGAAGGGCCATCCCCGCCGTAACTCGAGAACATACCCCAGGTTCCTGCCACAACTCGAGAAATCCATGAGAATTCCCCCTTGCCGCCAATTCCCCTGCATTGCATGCAGAACAAGTCCGTGTTCCCCATCAAACACGAAAGGAGCCTTGACTTCCTAGATGAATCTCCACATAGAACCCAAGAACTTTGTAACAAATCTAAAGGGACCCTGAGCTCAACAGAGCAACACAAAAGAGCCCCGTGTACCACAAATCAACTGGAGATGAGGCCCGGTCACCCTGCATTGGCTCCAGAGCAATCCTGCATTCCTCATGAAACAGGACAAGTGACTTGACTTCCGTTAGACAACTCCAGAGATTCCCCGATAACACCGTCCTAAGTATAGAGGAACACCACGTTCAGCACAGCAACTAGAAAACAGCTCCTTGTACCTCAAATCATCTCGAGGTGAGAGCTGATTCCCTGGCTTTGAGTCAAGGGGAATGCCAGCTTTAAACAACACCTAAAGAGGAGGCTTCTCTCAGATATAGGAAGGTGAGAGGGACCCTGAGATTGCTGTCTCAAGTGGAATGGACACCGAGATGCCCTGACTCGAACTAAGGCCGGATTTCCCTGCAGAGTCTTGAATGCATGCTCGTCTTTCATCTCACAAGATGAAGGGATGTCTGAATCCCCTGTGGAGACCTTAGACAATACTCTAGTTCCCCGCCTCATCTTGACAGGAGGCCTCACATCCCTTTGACAACACGAGAGGCACGCAGAGCTCAACGCTTCAAAAAGAGACGAAGCCTGATTCCTCTTGAAAACTGACAGGAGTTACAGTATCGCTCTGGCAACTGCAAAGGGAAACTTGATCTCCAGCCTCACCTCTAGAGGCGTCCCTATTGTCCTGCCAAGCCTCGAGGAGAATCCCAAGGTGTCCCTGCAACTAGACAGGAGTCCTGACGTCGCTGAACAAACACGAGTTTTGAAGGGCCATACCCGCCGTAACTCGAGAATATAACCCAGGTTCCCGTCGCAACTCCAGAAAAACAATGAGATTTTCCCCTCGCCGTGAAATGAGGCCCGATTCCCCTGCAATGCATGCAGAGTAAGTTCGTGTTCCACATCAAACATGAAAGGAGCCCTGACTTCCTAGATGGAACTCCAGAGAGACCCCAAGAACACTGTCACAAGCCTAGAGGGACCCTGAGAACCCTGCAGCAACATGAAATGGCTCTGTGTACTCCAAATCAACTCGAGATGAGGCCCAATTCCCCTGCATTTTCTCCAGAGCCATCCCGCATTACCAGTCATAGAAGACAAGGGGCTTACTTCCTTTAGGCAACTCCAGAGTTTCACCTCGAATAACGTCTCAAGTCTAAAGGAACACCAAGTTCAAAACAGCAAATCAGAAAAGCTCTGTGTGCCCCAAATCATCTCGAGATGAGAGCTGATTCCCTGGTTTTGACTCAAGAGGAATGCCAACATTCCACAAGCCCCTCAAGAGGAGGCTTCTCTCAGCTATATGTATGTGTGAGGGATCCTGAGTTTGCTGCCTCAAGTGGAATGGTCACCGAGATGCCCTGACTCAAAATAAGGCCAGATTTCCCTGCAGTGACTTGAATGCAGGGTCGTCTTTCATCACAAAAATGAATTGATGTCTGAATCCCCTGAGGAGACCCTAGAGAAAGCCCTAGTTCCCCGCCTCATCTTTACAAGAGGCCTCACATCCCTTTGACAATTCGAGAGGAACACGGAGTTCAATGCTTCTATAGTAGAGGACGACTGACTCCTCTTGAAAATTGACAGGAATCCCAGTATCCCTGTAGCAACTTGAAAGTGACAGTGGGTCTCCCTACTCACCTTGAGAGGCGTCCCTATTGCCCAGCCAAGCATCGAGGAGAATCCCGAGGTGACCCTCGCAACTAGACAGGCGTCCTGACGTCACTGAACAAACAGGAGTTTTGAGGGGCCATCCCCGTCATAACTCAAGAATATAACCAGGTTCCCTCTGGAATTCGAGAAAAACCATGAGACTTCCCGCTTGATGAGAGATGAGACCAGATTCCCCTGCAATGAGTGCAGAGCAAGTCCGTGTTCCACATCAAACACGTAGGAACCTTGACTTGCTTGATGGCATTCCAGAGAGTCCCCAAGAACCCTCTCACAAGTATAGAGGGACACTGAGGACCCCACAGCAACATGAAAGTGCTCCGTGTACTCCAAATCATATCGAGATGAGGCCCAACTGCCCTGCATTGTCTCCAGAGCCATCCTGCATTCCACATCAAACACGACATGTTGTTTGACTTCCTTTAGGCAACTCCAGAGATTCCACAAAAATACCATCACAAGTCTAGAGGAACACGAAGTTCAGCACAGCAACTGGAGAAAAGCTTCGTGTACCCCAAATCATTGCGAGCTGAGAGCTTATTCCCTGGCTTCTCCTCAAGAGGATTGCCAAATTTCCACAAGCCCCTCAAGAGGAGGCTTCTCTCAGCTATAAGTATGTGAGAAGTACCCTGAGTTTGCTGCATCAAGTGGAATGGTCAGCGAGATGCCGTGACTCGAAATAAGGCCGGACTTCCCTACAGTGACTTGAATGAGGCTCATCTTTCATCTCATAAGATGAAGGGATGTCTGAATCCCCTGTGGAGACCCTAGAGAAAGCCCTAGTTCGCCGGCTCATCTCGACTGGAGGCCTCACATCCTTTTGAAACCTCGAGAGGCATGCGGAGTTAAATGCTTCAAAAGGAGAGGATGGCTGCCTCCTCTTGAATATTGATAGGAATCCCAAAATTCCTGTGGCAACTGGAATGGACCCTGGGTCTCTCGCCTCACCTCGAAAGGCATCCCTATTTTCCTGCCAAGCCTCAATTGGAATCACGATGTGTTCCTCGCAGCTGGACAAGTGTCCTGACGTCGCTCAACCCACACGAGTTTTAAAGGGCCATCCCTGCCATAACTAGAGAACATGCCCCAGGTTCCCGCCACAACATTAGAAAACCATGAAAATTCCCCTCGCCGTGAGATGAGGCCCAATTCCCCTGCATGGCGTGCAGAGCAAGTCCGTGTTCCCCATCAAACACGAAAGTAGACTTGACTTCCTAGATGAAACTCCACATAGTCCCCAAGAACTCTGTCACAAGTCTAGAGAGACCCTGAGATGAACGTATCAAAACAAATAGCCCCGTGTACCGCAAATCAACTCGAGATGAGGCCTGATTCCCCTGCATTGGGTCCAGAGCAATCCTGCATTCCTCATCAAACAGGACAAGTGGCTTGACTTCTTTTAGGCAACTCCAGAGATTCCCCGAGAACACCGTCCTAAGTATAGAGTGTGAGGCTGTCACGGCTATTGCCATGGCAGGCCGCCTAGATTAGGAGTAGGCCTTGTTTCCCGGGGTAACATAATTATCAGGCCTCTTGGAGCCAGCCAATCAACATATGCCTAGCCAGAAAAAAGGGAACCTATCAGGGGAAAGCTGAAAGCCCCACCGTGGGCCAACAAAAATTACCTTGCAACTGTGTAACCAATCCACTTACGGCAACTACCCACTGTGTAACCAATCTGATTGCGCCAACTACCTGCTGCTTATTTTGACCTAATAAATACCCAAGAGAACTGGGGCTCGGGGCCTTTCATCCTCACACACCTGGTAAGGGCGAGAGGCCCTGGCTCGAGTCAGTAATAAATTCTCCTATTGCGAGTTGCATTGTTTCGAGGAGTCTTCTTTCCCGACCGGGGACTCGGACTACAGGCAGAACATTTGGGGGCTCGTCTGGGATCCCTTGACTGGGGAAGAATGCTCTTTGGAACAAAGGGGAAAAAAAGACAGGTAATAGCACCGGTGCTCAGGCAGGTCTAGAAAAGTCCAGAGTAAAGCCGAGGCCCTGCTGTGAAGCAGGAAGGTGTCTGGTGCAGAAAGACCAGAGTAATGCTGAGGCCCTGCTGTGAAGCAGGAAGGTGTCTGGCGCAGAAAGACCAGAGTAAATCCGGGGCCCTGCTGAGAAGCAGGAAGTTGTCTGGCGTTAGGGAAAGCTTTCCATGAGGGAACGGACTGGCCGTTCCGGCTGGCATGAGGCCGAGGCCAGCGAGCGCGCTGGGAGGCAGCCAGCTCTGCGGGAAGGAGACCTCCTCTCCTAAGCCCGAATCTGGAGAACAGTGGACGCCATACGGTAATGCGACCCTTGTTCCAGAGGATCTGTGTTGTCAGCCGATGTGTGTCTGTCTGTGTGTTTTTCTGTATAACTGCCGGCATTGTCTCCTGTCTCGTTGTTCTCTGGTGTGTCATTGTCTACTTCTTCCTATAAAGCCTTGGAGCCTCATTCCTGTTTCTGGGAGTTTCAGTGAACAGGCAGACAGTTGTCGGGGCATCTGACGAGTCCCAGCCAGGGCTACTCCCTGGCGGATTCTGAAGGCCTCCCAACAAGTCAGCCCCAGTAACGGGAGCCCAAGAGGGTGAAACTCTTTCCTTTTTTTCCTCGTATTCTAAACAGAGAATCTGGCCAAATAAAAACCTGTCTGTGTGGGCACGGGACAGGCACTTAAGAGCCGATAGGTGCCTGCAACTGGAAGACTCCCGTGAAAGGATAAGGGGGTCACGGAACGGGCTAAAAACCCTTAGGGTGCCCACCCCCAGTAAGAAAACTTCCATGCAATGACTAAGGCACTCAAAGAGTTCCACGAAGCATACCACAAGCCCAACCTCCTGGCCACCACCACTCCCGATAAGATTTATTGGTGGTAATTCTCGGTGACTTTCTTCTGACTCTCGCTATGGGGCAAGGAAAATCCACCCCACTCTCTCTCATGACTGATCATTTCTCAGATGTCAGGGCTAGAGCATATGATCTGTCGCTACTGGTTACAAAGAGTAAATTAATAACCTTTTGCTCTGCAGAGTGGCCTGCCTTCCAAGTTGGATGGCCTCCAGAAGAAACTTTTCAACCTTCTATTATTCGGGCGGTGAAAGAAAAAGTTATGGCTCCTGATCTCTGGGGCCACCCGAGCCAAGTCCCATATGTTATAGTCTGACAAGATCTAGTAGAAGATCCGCCCAAATGGTTAAAACCTTTTGTTCACAAACTCCCTGATTCTCCTAATGTACAGGCCCTGGTTATGGAAACTCCCACTCCCCCAGAGGAAGCCAAGAAGAATAAGGGCCCAAAACTGGTCTTGCAGGAATCCTCCGACCGGAACCTGATTGACATGGAGATGAAAATTAGGCCCCCGCCATATGCCCCTCCTCCGTTGCAGGTTCCCCCGGGGGGAAAGAGCCCCCCCCCCCCCGATGAATCAGAAGGGACAAGGGAATCCTGACCCCAGAGAGGAAATAGAGAAAATGGGGGTGAGCAGGATCGTGGGGACCCAGAGTTACCTTCATCTACTGTACAGGCGCTCCCCGTCCGGGTGGGACCAGCTAACCCAGATGGATAGCGAACCTATCAGTACTGGCCCTTTTCCACAAGTGATCTATATAATTGAAAAACCCCAAATCCTCCTTTTTTGGAGAAACCCCAAGGCCTCATTAACCTCTTAGATTCCATTTTGTTCACTCATAACCCCACCTGGGATGATTGCCAGCAGCTGTTGCAGGTGCTCTTCAACACAGAAGAACGGGAGTGAATCCTGGCAGAGGCGCAAAAACGGGTCCCGGGGGTCGACGGGAGACCAACTGCCCAGCCTCATCTCATGGACGAAGGGTTTCCTCTGTTGCGGCCTAATTGGGATTTTGAGCAATCGTCTCCGAGTGTACCGCCAGACTCTAATGGCTGGCCTGCTGGCCGCAGCTAAGAAGCTGATAAATTTGACAAAGGTAAAAGTAAGGCAAGAGCCCACTGAGAGCCCGTCAGCCTTCCTAGAGAGGCTAATGGAAGCCTTTAGGCAATATACACCCATGGACCCCCAGGCTGAGGAATCTACTAGCGTTTGTGAATCAGGCAGCCCCAGATATTAGGAGGAAATTACAAAAGATAGAGGGGTTAGGAGAACAGACAATACAAGACTTACTGAAAGCAGCTGAAAAGGTATTTAATAAAAGACCAAAAAGGCAGGCCCTAAAGAAAGATCTTTGCGCTTACTGCAAAGAACGGGGGCACTAGAAAAATGAGTGCCCTAAGAGAGACCCGAAGAGAAGAACAACCCAGAGAGAGAGAATTTCCCCTGGAACTCGAGTTCTATATGCAGGGGAAGACAGTGACTAGGGGAGTCAAGACTCGGCACCCCTCCCCGAGTCCTGGGTAACCATACATGTGGAGGGGAAACCCGTTGGCTTCATGGTGGACACTGGCGCCCAACACTCTGTTTTAAATAAAAAACTGGGACCAATGTCTAAGAAAACCAGCTTGGTGCAGGGAGCCACGGGGACAAAAAAATATTGTTGGACCACAGAATGGAAAGTAAGTCTGGGGACCCATCAGGTGTCCCATTCGTTTTTGGTGATACCAGAATGCCCAGCCCCTCTACTTGGACGGGACTTGTTGACTAAAGTTAATGCTCAGATCCTTTTTGACCCTGGGGGAATGTCAGTCACAGATGGGCTTGGACAGCCGATACATGTCTCTAGCTTTAAGAGATGAATACAGACTTTTGTGCCTGAGCCCTCAGAGGTTATAGCACCAGATATACAACCATGGGTCCACAAATACCCGTTGGCATGGACAGAAACAGCAGGAATGGGACTGACTAAACAGAGACATCCAGTCGTCATCAAACTAAAAGCCGAGGTGACTCCTGTGAGGGTGAGGCAATACCCTATGAGCCAGGAGGCTCGGGGGGGGATCACTCCCCACATTCAATGGCTCATGGATGCCGGAATTCTCAAGTGGTGCCAATCCCCTTGGAACACCCCCTTACTACCCGTGAAGAAGCCGGGGAGTATGGATTACAGACCTGTCCAGGACCTACGAGAAGTCAACAAACGGGTGAGTGACATACACCCTACTGTCCCCAACCCGTATACGCTCCTGAGCAGTCTGCTGCCTGAGTACACTTGGTACACTGTGTTGGACTTAAAAGATGCTTTTTTCAGCCTACATCTGGTGGCCCAGAGCCAAGAAATATTTGCCTTTGCGTGGACTGAGGGGGAAGTCCAACTGGTAGTACAGCTAACTTGGACCCGCCTCCCACAAGGGTTCAAAAACTCTCCTACCTTGTTTAATGAGGCTTTGAGTGAAGACCTCTATGAATATCAGACTCAGCCACCCAGAGGTCATCCTGCTTCAATATGTGGATAACCTTATGTTGGCTGGAACCACAGAGGAGGCATGTAGCCATGCCACTGGTGACCTCTTACAGACTCTAGGCACCTTGAGACATCGTGCTAGCGCAAAGAAGGCGCAAATATCCCGGCAAGAGGTCACCTATTTGGGGTATAAGATCAGGCAGGGACAAAGGTGGCTAACTCAGGCCATGAAAGAAACAATATTGCAGATACCAGAGCCCAAGACCCCCCACCAAGTGAGAGAGTTTTGGGGGACTGTTGGATATTGTAGACTGTGGATCATGGGGTTTGCTGAAAAGGCCCGGCCCTTGTATGAGAGAAGTAAAGAGACCCCAAATTGGACTTAGACTGAGCCAATGAAACAGGCTTTCCAGACACTCAGACGGGCCCTACTAGAAGCCCCAGCCCTTACCCCGCCTAATCCAAATAAGCCATTCCAGCTGTTTGTAGATGAAAAGCAAGGAATAGGAAAGGGGGTCTTGAAGCAACAATGGGGACCATGGAAGGGGCGGGTAGCATACCTTTCAAAGCGATTGGACCCGGTGGCCTCTGGGTGGCCCCCTTGCCTCTGCATCATTGCAGCCACTGCCCTCCTCGTCCACGACGCCAACAAGTTGACGTATGGACAGCAACTCCGGGTTTACACCCCCCACACCATTGAAGGGGTTCTAAAGCAGCCGCCGGGTAAGTGGATCTCCAATGCCCGTTTGACACATTACCAGGCCCTGCTGCTTGATGCCACACGGGTACATTTTCAGACCCCTTGCTTCCTGAATCCAGCCATGCTTCTACCTAACCCAGAGAAGGACCACCCTCTCCATGATTGCAGTGAGATACTGGCTGAGGCCCTGGCGGCTCAGAAAGACTTAACTGATGTGCCACTAAACAACAGTAAGCTAGTATGGTTCACTGATGAGAGCAGCTATGTAAAAGATGGACAAAGGAAGGCGGGAGCCGCTATAGTTGATGGTTCAGGGCAGACAATATGGGCTGAGACACTTCCCCCAAACACGTCTGCACAAAAAGC
The DNA here is from genome assembly GCF_033118175.1 of Dama dama. NCBI lineage: Eukaryota > Metazoa > Chordata > Mammalia > Artiodactyla > Cervidae > Dama > Dama dama. The sequence continues at coordinate 6,981,751 of NW_026870915.1, read as the reverse complement.
TGAGTTGATTGCCCTAATACAGGCTCTGGAACAAGCAAAAGAGAAGAGAGTCACCATTTTTACGGACAGCCGATATGCTTTTAGCACTGTCCATATTCAAGGTCTGATATACCAGGAAAGGGGATTTAAAACAGCAGAGGGAAAAGAAGTCAAAAGTTTGCCCCAGATCCGCAGGCTCCTGAAAGCTGTTCAACTGCCCCGGGCAGTAACAATTGTTCATGTCCCCGGTCACCAGAAAAGAGAAGACCCTAGGGCACAGGGCAATCGGGCTGCTGATGCGGCTGCTCAAGAAGCGGCCAACTGGGACTACACCGCCCCCATATTAGCTGTGAGACTTCCACCTCCTGGTATGGGGACTCTGCCGCCAGTCCCCGACTCTTCCCTCCCTGACCTCGTTTGGATCAATGAGGATACCACCCTCCAGAAGGATGACAAAGATAGATGGTACCAAGATCAAAACAACAACCTGATATTGCCTGCCATCCTGGGTCGTCACCTATGTGAACACCTGCACACAACTACACACTTGGGAAAAAAGAAGACCTTGACTCTTCTCCAGACCGCCTGCCTGAGGTTCCCTCGACAAAATGCAACTGTACGAGAGATAATCCAGGCTTGCAAAGCATGCCAGCTGATGAGGACAGGGAAGAGGCAACACACTGGAACGAGGTACTGAGGGGAAGAGCCAGGGCAACACTGGGAGATAGATTTCACTGAGGTAAGACCAGACAAGTACGGGTATTGCTATCTGTTGGTTCTGGTAGATACCTTCTTGGGATGGGTAGAAGCCTTCCCCACTAAGGGAGAGACAGCAACAGTGGTTGCTAAAAAGATCTTAGAGGAGATAGTGCCTAGGTATGGGCTGCCAGTGACTATGGGCTCTGATAACGGACCTGCCTTTGTGAGCCAGATTGTACAAGGGCTGGCCCAAGCTCTGGGGACAAAATGGCAGTTACATTGTGAATATAATCTCCAGAGCTCAGGACAGGTTGAGAGAATGAATTGGACCCTAAAAGAAACTTTGACAAAGTTGGCAATAGAGACTGGCGGGGACTGGGTGACCCTCCTTCCCTTCGTGCTCTTTCGAGCGCGTAACACCCCTTATAAGCTGAATCTTACCCCTTTTGAGATTCTGTATGGAAGACCCCCTCCTGTGTGTCCTATATTCGAGAGAAAATGCCTACCACCCCCTACCTTGGGACAATTCCAGCAATCACTGATGGCATTAAGTAAGGTACATAGCCATGTTTAGAAATTAATTTGAGAGATACACGAGGGTCCAAGCAAGGGGGCCATCTCCTCACATAATATTGGCCCAGGTTTGGGTAAAATGACACCAATCTAAAGCATTAGAACCTAGATGGAAAGGCCCTTATGTTGTTCTCCTTACCACTCCTACTGCTGTTAAGGTCGACGAGATTGGGCCCTAGGTTCACTGCAATCACGTGTGGCAAGCCACCCCCAAAGAACAGAAAAAGGCACAAGCAGAATGGGAGACAAGACCTCACCCATCAAATCCTTTGAAACTGAAACTCGTACGACGGGAGCCCTCTTAACTCTCCTGCTGATAACAGTTTTCATCAGCCCAGGAGCAACCAGCCACAACCCCTATCAGCCAGCTAACCTGACTTGGGTGATCTACAATCCTGAGACTAGAGAAGTGCTTAATTCGAGCTCCAACATGGCCCCCAAAGGGACATGGTGGCCAGTACTGACCTTTGATTTGTGCGTGCTGGCGGCTGATGGTAACGGGTTTGGTCCCCACCAACTGACCAAGTTCTTTGCCCACGGCTCTTTCGGTCTGTTCACCCATAACTGTGAGCGAAAAGGCCCACAGTACTATGAACAGGTGCCTGTCTATGTCTGCCCGGGGGGAAGAAGGGATTGAAACCAATTTGAAAAATGTGAGGAAGTTGACTCTTTTTATTGCGCCGCTTGGGGTTGCGAAACCACGGGAACAGTCCATTTCGCACCTCCAAGAATCCTTGAGCTCCTTGGCTGAAGTAGTGTTACAGAATAAGAGAGGTTTAGATTTGTTGTTTCTGCAACAAAGAGGATTATGTGCAGCACTGAGAGAAAAATGCTGTTTCGATATCGACCATTCAGGGGTGGTACCAAAATCTTTCCAAAAAGTAAGAGAGAGACTAGCCCACTGGAAGAGAGAACGAAAAGCCCAACAAGGCTGGTTTGAATCTTGGTTTCAGCACTCCCCCTGGTTGACCACTTTGATTTCCACCCTCCTGGGTCCACTTATAATATTAATATTGTTACTGACCTTTGGTCCATGCATTTTAAACCGTCTGGTCTCATTTATTAGAGAGCGCCTAAATACCATCCACATTATGATATTGAGACAACAATATCAGTCAATTTCACAGGGTGAAGAGGAAGATTCCTCTACTTGAAAAACAGACAGGGGGGAAATGTGAGGCTGTCATGGCTAACGCCATGGCAGGCAGCCTAGATTAGGAGTAGGCCTGGTTTCCCGGGGTAACATAATTATCAGGCCTCCTGGAGCCAGCCAATAAACATATGCCTAGCCAGAAAAAAAGGAACCTATCAGGGGAAAGCTGAAAGCCCCACGTTGGGTCAACAAAAATTACCTTGCAACTGTGTAACAAATCCGCTTACGAAAACTACCCACTGTGTAACCAATCCGATTGCACCAACTACCTGCTGCTTATTTTGACCTAATAAATACCCGAGAGAACTGGGGCTCAGGGCATTTCATCCTCACACATCTGGTGAGGGTGAAATGCCCTGGCTCGAGTCAGTAATAAATTCCCCTATTGCAATTTGCATTGTTATGAGGAGTCTTCCTACCCGACAGGGGACTTGGACTATGGGCAGAAAAAGAGGGAACACCACGTTCAGCACAGCAACTAGAAAACAGCTCCGTGTACCTCAAATCATCTTGAGATGAAAGCTGATTCCCTGGCTTTGACACAAGAGGAATGCCAGCTTTAAAAAACACCTAAAGAGGAGGCTTCTGTCAGCTATAGGCACGTGGGGGGGACCCTGAGTTTGCTGCCTCAAGTGGAAAGGACACCGAGATGCCCTGACTCGAAATAAGGCTGGATTTCCCTGCAGTGACTTGAATGCAGGCTCGTCTTTCATCTCACAAGATGAAGGGATGTCTGAATCCCTGTGAAGACCCTAGAGAAAGCCCTAGTTCCCCGCCTCATTGAGACAGGAGGCCTCACATCCCTTTGACAACATGAGTGGAACTCGGAGTTCAATGCTTCAAAAGTAGACGATGATTGACTCCTCTTGAAAATTGACAGGAATCCCAGTATCCCTGTGGCAACTTGAAAGGACACTGGGTCACCCGCCTCACCTTGACAGGCATCCCTATTGCCCTGCCAAGCCTGGAAGAGAATCCTGAGTTGTCCCTGGCAACTAGACAGGAGTCCTGACGTCGGTGAAAAAACACGAGTTTGGAGGGGCCATCCTCGTCGTCACTCAAGAATATAACCCAGGTTCCCTCCGCAACTCAAGAAAAGCAATGAGACTCCCCACTCAATGAGAGATGAGATCAGATTTCCCTGCAATGTATGCAGAGTAAGTCCGTGTTACCCATCAAACACAAAAGGAGCCCTGACTTCTTGATGGAACTCCAAGAGACCCCAAGAACACTGTCACAAGTCTAGAGGGACCCTGAGGTCCCCGCAGCAACATGAAAAGTCTCCGTGTACTCCAAATCAACTGGAGGTGAGGCCCGACTCACCTGCATTGTCTCCAGAACCATCCTGCATTACCCATCATACACGACAAGGGGTTTACTTCCTTTAGGCAACTCCAGGGTTTCCCCGAGAATACTGTCTAAAGCCTAAAGGAACACCAAGTTCAACACAGCAAATTGAGAAAGCTCCATGTGACCCAAGATATCTCGAGATGAGAGCTGATTCCCTGGCTTCAACTCAAGAGGAATACCAACATTCCACAAGCCCATCAAGAGGAGGCTTCTCTCAGCTATAGGTATGTGAGAGGGACCCTGTGTTTGCTGCGTCAAGTGGAATGAACACCGAGATGCCCTGACTCGAAATAAGGCCGGATTACCCTGCAGTGACTTGAATGCAGGCTCGTCTTTCATCTCACAAGATGAAGAGATGTCTGAATCTCCTATGGAGACCATAGAGAAAGCCCTACTTCCCCGCCTCAGCTCGACAGGAGGCCTCACATCCCTTTGACAACACGAGAGGCACGCGGAGGTCAATGCTTCAAAAGGAGACGAAGCCTGACTCCTCTTGAAAACTGACAGGAGTCACAGTATCGCTCTGGCAACTGCAAAGGGAAGCTTGGTCTCCCTCCTCACCTTGAGAGGCGTCCCTATTTTCCTGTCAAGCCTCGAGGAGAATCCCAAGGTGTCCCTCGCAACTAGACAGGAGTCCTGATGTCGGTGAACAAACACGAGTTTTGAAGGGCCATCCCCGCCGTAACTCGAGAACATAACACAGGTTCGCGCTGCAACTCCGATCTATTTACATAAAAAGGAGTGGTCAGTATAGGTAGGAATCCCCCAACTTCTTGGTTTCAAGCTTCTAGAGAAGAACCAAGTACAGAAAAATAATGAGACTTTCCCCTTGCCGCTAGATGAGGCCCGATTCACCTGCAAAGTATGCAGAATAAGTCCATGTTACCCAGCAAACACGAAATGAGACTTGACTTCCTGTTGGAACTTCAGAGAGTCCCCAGGAACACTCTCACAAGTCTAGAGGGACCCTGAGGTCCCAGCAGCAACATGAAAGCGCACTGTGTACTTGAAATCAACTCGAGATGAGGCCCGATTCCCCTGCATTGTCTCCAGAGCAATCACGCATTCCCTATCAAACACGACAAGTGGCTTGACTTCCTTTAGGCAACTCCAGAAATTACCCGAGAATACCGTCTCAAGTCTACAGGAACACCAAGTTCAGCACAGCAACTCAAGAAAAGCTCCGTGTACCCCAAATCATCTCAAGATGAGGGCTGATTCCCTGGCTTTGACTGAAGAGGAATGCCAACTTTCCACAAGGCCCTCAAGAGGAGGCTTCTCCCCGCTATAGGTATGTGAGAGGGACCCTGAGTTTGCTGCATCAAGTGGAATCATCACCGAGATGCTGTGACTCGTAATAAGGCCGGATTTCACTGCAGTGACTTGAATGCAGGCTCGTGTTTCATCACACAAGATGTCGGATGTCTGAATCCCCTGTGGAGAGCCTAGAGAAAGCCCTACTTCCCTGGCCCATCTCGAGAGGAAGAATCACATCGTTTTGAAACCTCGAGAGGAACAAATAGTTAAATCCTTCAAAAGGAAAGGATGGCTGCCTCCTCTTGAAAATTGATAGGAAATCCAAAATTCCTGTGGCAACTGGAAAGGACCCTGGTCTCCCGCCGCACGTCGAGAGGCGTCCCTATTGTCCTGCCAAGCCTCGAGGAGAATCCCAAGGTATCCCTCGCACCTAGACAGGAGTCATGACATCGCTGAAAAAACATGAGTTTTGAAGGGCCATCCCTGCCATAACTCGAGATGATAACCCAGGTTCCCGCCGCAACTCCAGAAAAGAAATAAAACTTTCCCCTCGCCGCGAGATGAAGCCCAATTGCCCTGCAATGCATGCACAGTAAGTCCGTGTTCCGCATCAAACAGGAAAGAAGCCTTGACTTCCTTGATGGAACTCCCGAGAGACCCCACGAACACTGTCAGAAGATTAGAATGACCCTGAGTTCACCACAGCAACATGAAAGGGCTCCCTATACTCCACATCAACTGGAGATGAGGCCTAATTCCCCTGCACACTGTGCAGAGCAAGTCCGTGTTCCCCATCAAACAGGAAAGGAGCCTTGAATTCCTGGATGGAACTCCAGAGAGTCCCCAAGAACTCTGTCACAAGTCTAGAGGGACACTGAGGTCAACACAGCAACATGAAAGAGCCCCATGTACTGTAAATCAACTCAAGATGAGGCCCGATTCCCCTGCATTGACTCCACAGCAATCCTGCATTCGTAATCAAACAGGACAAGTGGCTTGACTTCTTTAAGGCAAATCCAGAGATTCCCCGAGACAACATCCCAAGACTAGAGGAACACCAAGTTCAGCACAGCAACTGAAGAAAAGCTCCGTGTACCCCAAAACATTTTGAGATGAGAGCTGATTCCCTGGCTTTGAAACAAGAGGAATGCCAACATTCTACAAGCAGCTCAAGCAGAGTTGTTTCTCAGCTCTAGGTATGTGAGAAGGACCCTGAGTTTTCTGCCTCAACTGGAATGAACACCGAGATGCCCTGACTCGAAATGAGGCCGGATTTCCCTGCAGTGTCTTGAATGCAGACTCGTCTTTTATCTCACAAGCTGAAGGGATGTCTGAATCCCCTGTGAAGACCCTAGAGAAAGGCCTAGTTCTCCGCCTCATCTCAACAGGAGGCCTCACATCCCTTTGACTACACGAGTGGAACGCGGAGTTCAATGCTTCAAAAGGAGACGATGACTGACTCCTCTTTAAAACTGGCAAGAATCCCAGTATCCCAGTGCAAATTGAAAGGACACAGGGTCTCCCGCCTCACCTCTAGAGGCATCCCTATTGCCTTGCCAAGCCTCAAAGACAATCCCAAGTTATCCCTCACAACTAGACAGGAGTCGTGACGTCGCAGAACAAACACGAGTTTTGAGGGTCCATCCCCGTCTTCACACGAGAATATAACCCAGGTTCCCTCTGCAACACGAGAAAAATCATGAGACTTCCCTCTCGATGAGAGATGAGATCAGATTCCCCTGCATTCCGTGCGGAGCAATTCCTTGTTCCCCGTCAGACATGAAAGGAGCCTTGACTTCCTGGATGGAACTCCAGAGAGACCCCAAGAACACTGATACAAGTCTAGAGGGACCCTGAGGTCACCACAGCAAAACGAAAGAGATCGGTGTACCCCAAATCAACTCGAGATGAGGCCAGATTCCCATACGTTGGTTCCAGAGCCATCCGGTGTTCCACATCAAACACGACAAGTGGCTTGACTTCCTTTAGACAACTCCAGAGATTCCCCGAGAACACCACCCTAAATATAGAGGAAAACCACGTTCAGCACAGCAACTAGAAAACAGGTCTTTGTACCTCAAATTATCTCGAGATGAGAGCTGAATCCCTGGCATTGACTCAACAGGAATGCCAGCTTTAAACAATACCTAAAGAGGAGGATTCTCTCAGCTTTAGGCACGTGAAAGGGATCCTGAGTTTGCTGCATCAAGTGGAATGAACACTGAGATGACCTGACTCTTAATATGGCCGGATTTTCCTGCAGTGACTTGAATGCAGGCTCGTCTTTCATCTCACAAGATGAAGGGATGTCTGAATCCCCTGTGGAGACCCTAGAGAATACCCTAGTTCCCCGCCTCATCTCGACAGGAGGCCTCACATCCCTTTGACAACACGAGAGGCACGCGGAGTTCAAAGCTTCAAAAGGAGACGAAGCCTGACTCCTCTTGAAAACTGACAGCAGTCAATGAATCGCTCTGGCAACTGCAAAGGGAAACTTGGTCTCCCGCCTCACCTCCAGAGGAGTCCTTTTGTTCTGCCAATCTTCGAGGAGAATCCCAAGGTGTCCCTCACAACGAGACAGAAGTCCTGACGTCGCTGATCAAACACGAGTTTTGAAAGGCCATTCCCGCCGTAACTCGAGAATATAACCCAGGTTCCCGCCGCAACTCCAGGAAAACATTGAGACTTTCCCCTTGCGGCGAGATGAGGGCCGATTCCCCTGCAATGCATGCAAAGTGACTCCGTGTTCCCCTTCAAACACTAAAGGAGCCTTGACTTCCTTGATGGAACTACAGGGAGACCCCAAGATCACTGTCACAAGTCTAGAGGGACCCTGAGGTCCCTGAAGCAACATGAATCGGCTCTGTGTACTCCAAATCAACTCAAGATGAGGCCCGATTCCCCTGCATTGTCTCCAGAGCCATCCAGCATTACCCATCATAAATGACTAGGGGCTTACTTCTTTTTGGCAACTCCAGGGTTTCCCTGAGAATACCGTCTCAAGTATAAAGGAACACCAAATTCAACACAGCAACTTTAGAAAAGCTTCATGTGCCCCAAATCATCTCGAGATGAGAGCTGATTCCCTGGCTTTGACTCAAGAGGAATGCCAACTTTCCACAAGCCCCTCAAGAGGAGGCTTCTCTCAGCTATAGGTATGTGACAGGGACCCTGAGTTTGCTGTGTCAAGTGGAATGGTCAAAGAGATGCCGTGACTCGAAAGAAGGCCGGATTTCCCTGCAGTGACATGAATGCAGGCTTGTCTTTCATCTCAATATATGAAGGGATGTTTGAGTCCCCTGTGGAGACCCTAGAGAAAGCCCTAGTTCCCCGCCTCATCTCGACAGGAGGCCTCGCATCCCTTTGACAATTCGAGAGGTACACGGCGTTCAGTGCTTCAAAAGTAGATGATGACTGACTCCTCCTGAAAATTGACAGGAATCCCAGCATACTGTAGCAACTTGAAAGTGACAGTGGGTCTCCCGCCTCTCCTCGAGAAACGTCCTTATTGACCAGCCAAGCCTCAAGGAGAATTCCGAGGTGACCCTCGCAACTAGACAGGCATCCTGACGTCGCTGAACAAACAGGAGTTTGGTGTGGCCATCCCCGGCGTAACTTGAAAATATAGCCCAGGTTCCCTCTGCAACTCAAGAAAAATCATGATACTTTCCACTCGATGAGAAATGAGACCAGATTCCCCTGCATTGAGTGGAGAGCAAGTCCGTTTTCCCCATCAAACACGAAAGCAACGTTGACTTCCTTGTTGGAACTACAGAGAGTCCCCAGGAACACTCTCACATGTATAGAGAGACCCTGAGGTCCCCGCAGCAAAACGAAAGTGCTCCTTGAACTCCAAATCAACTGAAGATGAGGCCCGTTTACCCTGCATTGTCTTCAGTGCCATCCCGTGTTTTTCATCAAACATGATAAGTGGCTTGACTTCCTTTAGGGAACTCCTGAGATTCCACGAGAATACCGTCACAAGTCTAGAGGAACACGAATTTCAGCAGAGCATCTAGACAAAAGCTCCGTGTACCCCAAATAATCTCGAGATGAGAGGTGATTACTTGGCTTTGACTCAAGAGGAATGCCAACTTTCCACAAGCATCACATGATGAGGCTTCTCTCAGCTATATGTGTGTGAGATGGACCCTGAATTTGCTGCCTCAAGTGGAATGGACACCGAGATCCCCTGCCTCGAAATAAGGCCAGGATTCCCTGCAGTGACTTGAATGCAGGCTCGTCTTTCATCTCACAAGATGAAGGGATGTCTGAATCCCATGTGAATACTCTAGAGAAAGCTCTAGATCCCTGCCTCATCTCGACAGGAGGCCTCACATCCCTTTGACAACACGAGAGGCACGGGAAGTTCAAAATTAAAAAGGAGACGAAGCCTGACTCCTCTTGAAAGCTGACAGCAGTCATAGTATCGTTCTGGCAACTGCAAAGGGAAGCTTGGTCTCCCGCCTCACCTCAAGAGGCATCCCTATTGTCCTGCCATGCCTCGAGGAGAATCCCAAGGTGTCCCTTGAAACTCGACAGGAGTCCTGACGTCGCTGAACAAACACGAGTTTTGAAGGGCCATACCCGCCGTAACTCGAGAACATAACCCAGGTTCCCCGCGCAACTCCAGAAAAACAATGAGACTTTCCACTCGCCCTGAGATGAGGCCCAATTCCCCTCCAATGCATGCCGAGTATGTCCGTGTTCCCCATCAGACACGAAAGGAGCCTTGACTTCCTTGATGCAACTCCCGAGAGACCCCACGAACACTGTCACAAGTCTCGAGGGACCCTGAGGTCCCTGCAACAACATGAAAGGGCTCCGAGTACACCAAATCAACTCGAGTTGAGGCCCGATCCCCCTGCACTGCATGCAGAGCAAGTCCGTGTTCCCCAACAAACACGAAATGAGCCTTGACTTGCTTGATAGAACTCGAGAGAGTCCACAGGAATACTGTCACAGGTCTAGTGGGACCCTGAGGTCCCAGCAGAACCATGAAAGCACACTGTGTACTTGAAATCAACTCGAGATGAGGCCCGATTCCCCTGCATTGTCTCGAGAGCAATCACGCATTCCCCATCAAACACGACAAGTGGCTTGACTTCCTTTAGGCAACTCCAGAAATTACCCGAGAATACCATCTCAAGTCTACAGGAACACCAAGTTCAGCACAGCAACTCGAGAAAAGCTCCATGTACTCCAAATCATCTCGAGATGAGAGGTGATTCCCTGGCTTTGACTGAAGAGGAATGCCAACTTTCCACAAGCTCCTCAAGAGGAGGCTTCTCCCCGCTATAGGTATGTGAGAGGGACCCTGAGTTTGCTGCATCAAGTGGAATCATCACCGAGATGCTGTGACTCATAATAAGGCCGGATTTCACTGCAGTGACTTGAATGCAGGCTCGTGTTTCATCACACAAGATGTCGGATGTCTGAATCCCCTGTGGAGAGCCTAGAGAAAGCCCTACTTCCCTGGCCCATCTCGAGAGGAAGAATCACATCCTTTTGAAACCTCGAGAAGAACAAATAGTTAAATACTTCAAAAGGAAAGGATGGCTGCCTCCTCTTGAAAATTGATAGGAATCCCAAAACTCCTGTGGCAACTGGAAAGGACCCTGGTTTCCCGCCGCATGTCGAGAGGCGTCCCTATTGTCCTGCCAAGCCTCGAGGAGAATCCCAAGGTGTCCCTCGCACCTAGACAGGAGTCATGACGTCGCTGGAAAAACATGAGTTTTGAAGGGCCATCCCCGCAGTAGCTTGAGAACATAAACCAGGTTCCCGCTGCAATTCCAGAAAAAAAATAAGACTTTCCCCTCGCCGCGAGACGAAGCCCAATTGCCCTGCAATGCATGCACAGTAAGTCCGTGTTCCCCATCAAACAGGAAAGAAGCCTTGACTTCCTTGATGGAACTCCCGAGAGACCCCACGAACACTGTCAGAAGATTAGAATGACCCTGAGTTCACCACAGCAACGTGAAAGGGCTCCCTATACTCCAAATCAACTCGAGATGAGGCCCGATTCCCCTGCACACTGTGCAGAGCAAGTCCGTGTTCCCCATCAAACAGGAAAGGAGCCTTGAATTCCTGGATGGAACTCCAGAGAGTCCCCAAGAACTCTGTCACAAGTCTAGAGGGACACTGAGGTCAACGCAGCAACACGAAAGAGCCCCGTGTACTGTAAATCAACTCGAGATGAGGCCCGATTCCCCTGCATTGACTCCACAGCAATCCTGCATTCGTAATCAAACAGGACAAGTGGCTTGACTTCTTTAAGGCAAATCCAGATTCCCCGAGACACCATCCCACGATTAGAGGAACACCAAGTTCAGCACAGCAACTCGAGAAAAGCTCCGTGTACCCCAAATCATTTTGAGATGAGAGCTGATTCCCTGGCTTTGAAACAAGAGGAATGCCAACGTTCCACAAGCAGCTCAAGCGGAGGCTTTTCTCAGCTCTAGGAATGTGTGAGTGACCCTGAGATTTCTGCCTCAAGTGGAATGAACACCGAGATGCCCTGACTCGAAATAAGGCCGGATTTCCCTGCAGTGTCTTGAATGCAGACTCGTCTTTTATCTCACAAGATGAAGGGATGGCTGAATCCCCTGTGAAGACCCTAGAGAAAGGCCTAGTTCTCCGCCTCATCTCAACAGGAGGCCTCACATCCCTTTGACTACACGAGTGGAACGCGGAGTTCAATGCTTCAAAAGGAGACGATGACTGACTCCTCTTGAAAAGTGACAGGAATCCCAGTATCCCAGTGGCAAATTGAAAGGACACTGGGTCTCCCGCCTCACCTCCAGAGGTGTCCCTATTGCCCTGCCAAGCATCAAAGACAATCCCAAGTTATCCCTCACAACTAGACAGGAGTCGTGACGTCGCAGAACAAACACGGGTTTTGAGTGGCCATCCCCGTCTTCACACGAGAATATAACCCAGGTTCCCTCCACAACTGGAGAAAAACCATGAGACTTCCCTCTCGATGAGAGATGAGATCAGATTCTCCTGCATTCCGTGCAGAGCAATTCCGTGTTCCCTGTCAGACATGAAAGGAGCCTTGACTTCCTGGATGGAACTCCAGAGAGTCCCCAAGAACACTGATACAAGTTCAGAGGGACCCTGAGGTCACCACAGCAACAAAAAAGAGATCGGTGTACCCCAAATCACTCGAGATGAGGCCAGATTCCGATAGGTTGGCTCCAGAGCCATGAGGTGTTCCACATCAAACACGACAAGTGGCTTGACTTCCTTTAGACAACTCCAGAGATTCCCCGAGAACACCATCCTAAATATAGAGGAAAACCACGTTCAGCACAGCAACTAGAAAACAGGTCCTTGTACCTCAAATTATCTCGAGATGAGAGCTGAATCCCTGGCATTGACTCAACAGGAATACCAGCTTTAAACAATACCTAAAGAGGAGGATTCTCTCAGCTTTAGGCACGTGAAAGGGACCCTGAGTTTGCTGCATCAAGTGGAATGAACACCGAGATGACCTGACTCGAAATAAGGCCGGATTTCCCTGCAGTGACTTGAATGCAGGCTCGTCTTTCATCTCACAAGATGAAGGGATGTCTGAATCCCCTGTGGAGACCCTAGAGAATACCCTAGTTCCCCGCCTCATCTCGACAGGAGGCCTCACATCCCTTTGACAACACGAGAGGCACGCGGAGTTCAAAGCTTCAAAAGGAGACGAAGCCTGACTCCTCTTGAAAACTGACAGCAGTCAATGAATCGCTCTGGCAACTGCAAAGGGAAACTTGCTCTCCAGCCTCACCTCCAGAGGCATCCCTATTGTCCTGCCAAGCCTCGAGGAGAATCCCAAGGTGTCCCTCGCAACTAGACAGGAGTCCTGACGTCGCTGATCAAACACGAGTTTTGAAAGGCCATTCCCGCCGTAACTCGAGAATATAACCCAGGTTCCCGCCGCAACTCCAGGAAAACATTGAGACTTTCCCCTTGCGGCGAGATGAGGGCCGATTCCCCTGCAATGCATGCAAAGTGACTCCGTGTTCCCCTTCAAACACTAAAGGAGCCTTGACTTCCTTGATGGAACTACAGGGAGACCCCAAGATCACTGTCACAAGTCTAGAGGGACCCTGAGGTCCCTGAAGCAACATGAATCGGCTCTGTGTACTCCAAATCAACTCAAGATGAGGCCCGATTCCCCTGCATTGTCTCCAGAGCCATCCAGCATTACCCATCATAAATGACTAGGGGCTTACTTCTTTTTGGCAACTCCAGGGTTTCCCTGAGAATACCGTCTCAAGTATAAAGGAACACCAAATTCAACACAGCAACTTTAGAAAAGCTTCATGTGCCCCAAATCATCTCGAGATGAGAGCTGATTCCCTGGCTTTGACTCAAGAGGAATGCCAACTTTCCACAAGCCCCTCAAGAGGAGGCTTCTCTCAGCTATAGGTATGTGACAGGGACCCTGAGTTTGCTGTGTCAAGTGGAATGGTCAAAGAGATGCCGTGACTCGAAAGAAGGCCGGATTTCCCTGCAGTGACATGAATGCAGGCTTGTCTTTCATCTCAATATATGAAGGGATGTTTGAGTCCCCTGTGGAGACCCTAGAGAAAGCCCTAGTTCCCCGCCTCATCTCGACAGGAGGCCTCGCATCCCTTTGACAATTCGAGAGGTACACGGCGTTCAGTGCTTCAAAAGTAGATGATGACTGACTCCTCCTGAAAATTGACAGGAATCCCAGCATACTGTAGCAACTTGAAAGTGACAGTGGGTCTCCCGCCTCTCCTCGAGAAACGTCCTTATTGACCAGCCAAGCCTCAAGGAGAATTCCGAGGTGACCCTCGCAACTAGACAGGCATCCTGACGTCGCTGAACAAACAGGAGTTTGGTGTGGCCATCCCCGGCGTAACTTGAAAATATAGCCCAGGTTCCCTCTGCAACTCAAGAAAAATCATGATACTTTCCACTCGATGAGAAATGAGACCAGATTCCCCTGCATTGAGTGGAGAGCAAGTCCGTTTTCCCCATCAAACACGAAAGCAACGTTGACTTCCTTGTTGGAACTACAGAGAGTCCCCAGGAACACTCTCACATGTATAGAGAGACCCTGAGGTCCCCGCAGCAAAACGAAAGTGCTCCTTGAACTCCAAATCAACTGAAGATGAGGCCCGTTTACCCTGCATTGTCTTCAGTGCCATCCCGTGTTTTTCATCAAACATGATAAGTGGCTTGACTTCCTTTAGGGAACTCCTGAGATTCCACGAGAATACCGTCACAAGTCTAGAGGAACACGAATTTCAGCAGAGCATCTAGACAAAAGCTCCGTGTACCCCAAATAATCTCGAGATGAGAGGTGATTACTTGGCTTTGACTCAAGAGGAATGCCAACTTTCCACAAGCATCACATGATGAGGCTTCTCTCAGCTATATGTGTGTGAGATGGACCCTGAATTTGCTGCCTCAAGTGGAATGGACACCGAGATCCCCTGCCTCGAAATAAGGCCAGGATTCCCTGCAGTGACTTGAATGCAGGCTCGTCTTTCATCTCACAAGATGAAGGGATGTCCGAATCCCATGTGAATACTCTAGAGAAAGCTCTAGATCCCTGCCTCATCTCGACAGGAGGCCTCACATCCCTTTGACAACACGAGAGGCACGGGAAGTTCAAAATTAAAAAGGAGACGAAGCCTGACTCCTCTTGAAAGCTGACAGCAGTCATAGTATCGTTCTGGCAACTGCAAAGGGAAGCTTGGTCTCCCGCCTCACCTCAAGAGGCATCCCTATTGTCCTGCCATGCCTCGAGGAGAATCCCAAGGTGTCCCTTGAAACTCGACAGGAGTCCTGACGTCGCTGAACAAACACGAGTTTTGAAGGGCCATACCCGCCGTAACTCGAGAACATAACCCAGGTTCCCCGCGCAACTCCAGAAAAACAATGAGACTTTCCACTCGCCCTGAGATGAGGCCCAATTCCCCTCCAATGCATGCCGAGTATGTCCGTGTTCCCCATCAGACACGAAAGGAGCCTTGACTTCCTTGATGCAACTCCCGAGAGACCCCACGAACACTGTCACAAGTCTCGAGGGACCCTGAGGTCCCTGCAACAACATGAAAGGGCTCCGAGTACACCAAATCAACTCGAGTTGAGGCCCGATCCCCCTGCACTGCATGCAGAGCAAGTCCGTGTTCCCCAACAAACACGAAATGAGCCTTGACTTGCTTGATAGAACTCGAGAGAGTCCACAGGAATACTGTCACAGGTCTAGTGGGACCCTGAGGTCCCAGCAGAACCATGAAAGCACACTGTGTACTTGAAATCAACTCGAGATGAGGCCCGATTCCCCTGCATTGTCTCGAGAGCAATCACGCATTCCCCATCAAACACGACAAGTGGCTTGACTTCCTTTAGGCAACTCCAGAAATTACCCGAGAATACCATCTCAAGTCTACAGGAACACCAAGTTCAGCACAGCAACTCGAGAAAAGCTCCATGTACTCCAAATCATCTCGAGATGAGAGGTGATTCCCTGGCTTTGACTGAAGAGGAATGCCAACTTTCCACAAGCTCCTCAAGAGGAGGCTTCTCCCCGCTATAGGTATGTGAGAGGGACCCTGAGTTTGCTGCATCAAGTGGAATCATCACCGAGATGCTGTGACTCATAATAAGGCCGGATTTCACTGCAGTGACTTGAATGCAGGCTCGTGTTTCATCACACAAGATGTCGGATGTCTGAATCCCCTGTGGAGAGCCTAGAGAAAGCCCTACTTCCCTGGCCCATCTCGAGAGGAAGAATCACATCCTTTTGAAACCTCGAGAAGAACAAATAGTTAAATACTTCAAAAGGAAAGGATGGCTGCCTCCTCTTGAAAATTGATAGGAATCCCAAAACTCCTGTGGCAACTGGAAAGGACCCTGGTTTCCCGCCGCACCTCGAGAGGCGTCCCTATTGTCCTGCCAAGCCTCGAGGAGAATCCCAAGGTGTCCCTCGCACCTAGACAGGAGTCATGACGTCGCTGGAAAAACATGAGTTTTGAAGGGCCATCCCCGCAGTAGCTTGAGAACATAAACCAGGTTCCCGCTGCAATTCCAGAAAAAAAATAAGACTTTCCCCTCGCCGCGAGACGAAGCCCAATTGCCCTGCAATGCATGCACAGTAAGTCCGTGTTCCCCATCAAACAGGAAAGAAGCCTTGACTTCCTTGATGGAACTCCCGAGAGACCCCACGAACACTGTCAGAAGATTAGAATGACCCTGAGTTCACCACAGCAACGTGAAAGGGCTCCCTATACTCCAAATCAACTCGAGATGAGGCCCGATTCCCCTGCACACTGTGCAGAGCAAGTCCGTGTTCCCCATCAAACAGGAAAGGAGCCTTGAATTCCTGGATGGAACTCCAGAGAGTCCCCAAGAACTCTGTCACAAGTCTAGAGGGACACTGAGGTCAACGCAGCAACACGAAAGAGCCCCGTGTACTGTAAATCAACTCGAGATGAGGCCCGATTCCCCTGCATTGACTCCACAGCAATCCTGCATTCGTAATCAAACAGGACAAGTGGCTTGACTTCTTTAAGGCAAATCCAGATTCCCCGAGACACCATCCCACGATTAGAGGAACACCAAGTTCAGCACAGCAACTCGAGAAAAGCTCCGTGTACCCCAAATCATTTTGAGATGAGAGCTGATTCCCTGGCTTTGAAACAAGAGGAATGCCAACGTTCCACAAGCAGCTCAAGCGGAGGCTTTTCTCAGCTCTAGGAATGTGTGAGTGACCCTGAGATTTCTGCCTCAAGTGGAATGAACACCGAGATGCCCTGACTCGAAATAAGGCTGGATTTCCCTGCAGTGTCTTGAATGCAGACTCGTCTTTTATCTCACAAGATGAAGGGATGGCTGAATCCCCTGTGAAGACCCTAGAGAAAGGCCTAGTTCTCCGCCTCATCTCAACAGGAGGCCTCACATCCCTTTGACTACACGAGTGGAACGCGGAGTTCAATGCTTCAAAAGGAGACGATGACTGACTCCTCTTGAAAAGTGACAGGAATCCCAGTATCCCAGTGGCAAATTGAAAGGACACTGGGTCTCCCGCCTCACCTCCAGAGGTGTCCCTATTGCCCTGCCAAGCATCAAAGACAATCCCAAGTTATCCCTCACAACTAGACAGGAGTCGTGACGTCGCAGAACAAACACGGGTTTTGAGTGGCCATCCCCGTCTTCACACGAGAATATAACCCAGGTTCCCTCCACAACTGGAGAAAAACCATGAGACTTCCCTCTCGATGAGAGATGAGATCAGATTCTCCTGCATTCCGTGCAGAGCAATTCCGTGTTCCCTGTCAGACATGAAAGGAGCCTTGACTTCCTGGATGGAACTCCAGAGAGTCCCCAAGAACACTGATACAAGTTCAGAGGGACCCTGAGGTCACCACAGCAACAAAAAAGAGATCGGTGTACCCCAAATCACTCGAGATGAGGCCAGATTCCGATAGGTTGGCTCCAGAGCCATGAGGTGTTCCACATCAAACACGACAAGTGGCTTGACTTCCTTTAGACAACTCCAGAGATTCCCCGAGAACACCATCCTAAATATAGAGGAAAACCACGTTCAGCACAGCAACTAGAAAACAGGTCCTTGTACCTCAAATTATCTCGAGATGAGAGCTGAATCCCTGGCATTGACTCAACAGGAATACCAGCTTTAAACAATACCTAAAGAGGAGGATTCTCTCAGCTTTAGGCACGTGAAAGGGATCCTGAGTTTGCTGCATCAAGTGGAATGAACACCGAGATGACCTGACTCGAAATAAGGCCGGATTTCCCTGCAGTGACTTGAATGCAGGCTCGTCTTTCATCTCACAAGATGAAGGGATGTCTGAATCCCCTGTGGAGACCCTAGAGAATACCCTAGTTCCCCGCCTCATCTCGACAGGAGGCCTCACATCCCTTTGACAACACGAGAGGCACGCGGAGTTCAAAGCTTCAAAAGGAGACGAAGCCTGACTCCTCTTGAAAACTGACAGCAGTCAATGAATCGCTCTGGCAACTGCAAA
Organism: Dama dama; assembly: GCF_033118175.1. Taxonomy (NCBI): domain Eukaryota; kingdom Metazoa; phylum Chordata; class Mammalia; order Artiodactyla; family Cervidae; genus Dama; species Dama dama. The sequence goes on along the minus strand of NW_026870915.1, from coordinate 6,963,721 downwards.
GGGAAACTTGCTCTCCAGCCTCACCTCCAGAGGCATCCCTATTGTCCTGCCAAGCCTCGAGGAGAATCCCAAGGTGTCCCTCGCAACTAGACAGGAGTCCTGACGTCGCTGATCAAACACGAGTTTTGAAAGGCCATTCCCGCCGTAACTCGAGAATATAACCCAGGTTCCCGCCGCAACTCCAGGAAAACATTGAGACTTTCCCCTTGCGGCGAGATGAGGGCCGATTCCCCTGCAATGCATGCAAAGTGACTCCGTGTTCCCCTTCAAACACTAAAGGAGCCTTGACTTCCTTGATGGAACTACAGGGAGACCCCAAGATCACTGTCACAAGTCTAGAGGGACCCTGAGGTCCCTGAAGCAACATGAATCGGCTCTGTGTACTCCAAATCAACTCAAGATGAGGCCCGATTCCCCTGCATTGTCTCCAGAGCCATCCAGCATTACCCATCATAAATGACTAGGGGCTTACTTCTTTTTGGCAACTCCAGGGTTTCCCTGAGAATACCGTCTCAAGTATAAAGGAACACCAAATTCAACACAGCAACTTTAGAAAAGCTTCATGTGCCCCAAATCATCTCGAGATGAGAGCTGATTCCCTGGCTTTGACTCAAGAGGAATGCCAACTTTCCACAAGCCCCTCAAGAGGAGGCTTCTCTCAGCTATAGGTATGTGACAGGGACCCTGAGTTTGCTGTGTCAAGTGGAATGGTCAAAGAGATGCCGTGACTCGAAAGAAGGCCGGATTTCCCTGCAGTGACATGAATGCAGGCTTGTCTTTCATCTCAATATATGAAGGGATGTTTGAGTCCCCTGTGGAGACCCTAGAGAAAGCCCTAGTTCCCCGCCTCATCTCGACAGGAGGCCTCGCATCCCTTTGACAATTCGAGAGGTACACGGCGTTCAGTGCTTCAAAAGTAGATGATGACTGACTCCTCCTGAAAATTGACAGGAATCCCAGCATACTGTAGCAACTTGAAAGTGACAGTGGGTCTCCCGCCTCTCCTCGAGAAACGTCCTTATTGACCAGCCAAGCCTCAAGGAGAATTCCGAGGTGACCCTCGCAACTAGACAGGCATCCTGACGTCGCTGAACAAACAGGAGTTTGGTGTGGCCATCCCCGGCGTAACTTGAAAATATAGCCCAGGTTCCCTCTGCAACTCAAGAAAAATCATGATACTTTCTACTCGATGAGAAATGAGACCAGATTCCCCTGCATTGAGTGGAGAGCAAGTCCGTTTTCCCCATCAAACACGAAAGCAACGTTGACTTCCTTGTTGGAACTACAGAGAGTCCCCAGGAACACTCTCACATGTATAGAGAGACCCTGAGGTCCCCGCAGCAAAACGAAAGTGCTCCTTGAACTCCAAATCAACTGAAGATGAGGCCCGTTTACCCTGCATTGTCTTCAGTGCCATCCCGTGTTTTTCATCAAACATGATAAGTGGCTTGACTTCCTTTAGGGAACTCCTGAGATTCCACGAGAATACCGTCACAAGTCTAGAGGAACACGAATTTCAGCAGAGCATCTAGACAAAAGCTCCGTGTACCCCAAATAATCTCGAGATGAGAGGTGATTACTTGGCTTTGACTCAAGAGGAATGCCAACTTTCCACAAGCATCACATGATGAGGCTTCTCTCAGCTATATGTGTGTGAGATGGACCCTGAATTTGCTGCCTCAAGTGGAATGGACACCGAGATCCCCTGCCTCGAAATAAGGCCAGGATTCCCTGCAGTGACTTGAATGCAGGCTCGTCTTTCATCTCACAAGATGAAGGGATGTCCGAATCCCATGTGAATACTCTAGAGAAAGCTCTAGATCCCTGCCTCATCTCGACAGGAGGCCTCACATCCCTTTGACAACACGAGAGGCACGGGAAGTTCAAAATTAAAAAGGAGACGAAGCCTGACTCCTCTTGAAAGCTGACAGCAGTCATAGTATCGTTCTGGCAACTGCAAAGGGAAGCTTGGTCTCCCGCCTCACCTCAAGAGGCATCCCTATTGTCCTGCCATGCCTCGAGGAGAATCCCAAGGTGTCCCTTGAAACTCGACAGGAGTCCTGACGTCGCTGAACAAACACGAGTTTTGAAGGGCCATACCTGCCGTAACTCGAGAACATAACCCAGGTTCCCCGCGCAACTCCAGAAAAACAATGAGACTTTCCACTCGCCCTGAGATGAGGCCCAATTCCCCTCCAATGCATGCCGAGTATGTCCGTGTTCCCCATCAGACACGAAAGGAGCCTTGACTTCCTTGATGCAACTCCCGAGAGACCCCACGAACACTGTCACAAGTCTCGAGGGACCCTGAGGTCCCTGCAACAACATGAAAGGGCTCCGAGTACACCAAATCAACTCGAGTTGAGGCCCGATCCCCCTGCACTGCATGCAGAGCAAGTCCGTGTTCCCCAACAAACACGAAATGAGCCTTGACTTGCTTGATAGAACTCGAGAGAGTCCACAGGAATACTGTCACAGGTCTAGTGGGACCCTGAGGTCCCAGCAGAACCATGAAAGCACACTGTGTACTTGAAATCAACTCGAGATGAGGCCCGATTCCCCTGCATTGTCTCGAGAGCAATCACGCATTCCCCATCAAACACGACAAGTGGCTTGACTTCCTTTAGGCAACTCCAGAAATTACCCGAGAATACCATCTCAAGTCTACAGGAACACCAAGTTCAGCACAGCAACTCGAGAAAAGCTCCATGTACTCCAAATCATCTCGAGATGAGAGGTGATTCCCTGGCTTTGACTGAAGAGGAATGCCAACTTTCCACAAGCTCCTCAAGAGGAGGCTTCTCCCCGCTATAGGTATGTGAGAGGGACCCTGAGTTTGCTGCATCAAGTGGAATCATCACCGAGATGCTGTGACTCATAATAAGGCCGGATTTCACTGCAGTGACTTGAATGCAGGCTCGTGTTTCATCACACAAGATGTCGGATGTCTGAATCCCCTGTGGAGAGCCTAGAGAAAGCCCTACTTCCCTGGCCCATCTCGAGAGGAAGAATCACATCCTTTTGAAACCTCGAGAAGAACAAATAGTTAAATACTTCAAAAGGAAAGGATGGCTGCCTCCTCTTGAAAATTGATAGGAATCCCAAAACTCCTGTGGCAACTGGAAAGGACCCTGGTTTCCCGCCGCACCTCGAGAGGCGTCCCTATTGTCCTGCCAAGCCTCGAGGAGAATCCCAAGGTGTCCCTCGCACCTAGACAGGAGTCATGACGTCGCTGGAAAAACATGAGTTTTGAAGGGCCATCCCCGCAGTAGCTTGAGAACATAAACCAGGTTCCCGCTGCAATTCCAGAAAAAAAATAAGACTTTCCCCTCGCCGCGAGACGAAGCCCAATTGCCCTGCAATGCATGCACAGTAAGTCCGTGTTCCCCATCAAACAGGAAAGAAGCCTTGACTTCCTTGATGGAACTCCCGAGAGACCCCACGAACACTGTCAGAAGATTAGAATGACCCTGAGTTCACCACAGCAACGTGAAAGGGCTCCCTATACTCCAAATCAACTCGAGATGAGGCCCGATTCCCCTGCACACTGTGCAGAGCAAGTCCGTGTTCCCCATCAAACAGGAAAGGAGCCTTGAATTCCTGGATGGAACTCCAGAGAGTCCCCAAGAACTCTGTCACAAGTCTAGAGGGACACTGAGGTCAACGCAGCAACACGAAAGAGCCCCGTGTACTGTAAATCAACTCGAGATGAGGCCCGATTCCCCTGCATTGACTCCACAGCAATCCTGCATTCGTAATCAAACAGGACAAGTGGCTTGACTTCTTTAAGGCAAATCCAGATTCCCCGAGACACCATCCCACGATTAGAGGAACACCAAGTTCAGCACAGCAACTCGAGAAAAGCTCCGTGTACCCCAAATCATTTTGAGATGAGAGCTGATTCCCTGGCTTTGAAACAAGAGGAATGCCAACGTTCCACAAGCAGCTCAAGCGGAGGCTTTTCTCAGCTCTAGGAATGTGTGAGTGACCCTGAGATTTCTGCCTCAAGTGGAATGAACACCGAGATGCCCTGACTCGAAATAAGGCCGGATTTCCCTGCAGTGTCTTGAATGCAGACTCGTCTTTTATCTCACAAGATGAAGGGATGGCTGAATCCCCTGTGAAGACCCTAGAGAAAGGCCTAGTTCTCCGCCTCATCTCAACAGGAGGCCTCACATCCCTTTGACTACACGAGTGGAACGCGGAGTTCAATGCTTCAAAAGGAGACGATGACTGACTCCTCTTGAAAAGTGACAGGAATCCCAGTATCCCAGTGGCAAATTGAAAGGACACTGGGTCTCCCGCCTCACCTCCAGAGGTGTCCCTATTGCCCTGCCAAGCATCAAAGACAATCCCAAGTTATCCCTCACAACTAGACAGGAGTCGTGACGTCGCAGAACAAACACGGGTTTTGAGTGGCCATCCCCGTCTTCACACGAGAATATAACCCAGGTTCCCTCCACAACTGGAGAAAAACCATGAGACTTCCCTCTCGATGAGAGATGAGATCAGATTCTCCTGCATTCCGTGCAGAGCAATTCCGTGTTCCCTGTCAGACATGAAAGGAGCCTTGACTTCCTGGATGGAACTCCAGAGAGTCCCCAAGAACACTGATACAAGTTCAGAGGGACCCTGAGGTCACCACAGCAACAAAAAAGAGATCGGTGTACCCCAAATCACTCGAGATGAGGCCAGATTCCGATAGGTTGGCTCCAGAGCCATGAGGTGTTCCACATCAAACACGACAAGTGGCTTGACTTCCTTTAGACAACTCCAGAGATTCCCCGAGAACACCATCCTAAATATAGAGGAAAACCACGTTCAGCACAGCAACTAGAAAACAGGTCCTTGTACCTCAAATTATCTCGAGATGAGAGCTGAATCCCTGGCATTGACTCAACAGGAATACCAGCTTTAAACAATACCTAAAGAGGAGGATTCTCTCAGCTTTAGGCACGTGAAAGGGATCCTGAGTTTGCTGCATCAAGTGGAATGAACACCGAGATGACCTGACTCGAAATAAGGCCGGATTTCCCTGCAGTGACTTGAATGCAGGCTCGTCTTTCATCTCACAAGATGAAGGGATGTCTGAATCCCCTGTGGAGACCCTAGAGAATACCCTAGTTCCCCGCCTCATCTCGACAGGAGGCCTCACATCCCTTTGACAACACGAGAGGCACGCGGAGTTCAAAGCTTCAAAAGGAGACGAAGCCTGACTCCTCTTGAAAACTGACAGCAGTCAATGAATCGCTCTGGCAACTGCAAAGGGAAACTTGCTCTCCAGCCTCACCTCCAGAGGCATCCCTATTGTCCTGCCAAGCCTCGAGGAGAATCCCAAGGTGTCCCTCGCAACTAGACAGGAGTCCTGACGTCGCTGATCAAACACGAGTTTTGAAAGGCCATTCCCGCCGTAACTCGAGAATATAACCCAGGTTCCCGCCGCAACTCCAGGAAAACATTGAGACTTTCCCCTTGCGGCGAGATGAGGGCCGATTCCCCTGCAATGCATGCAAAGTGACTCCGTGTTCCCCTTCAAACACTAAAGGAGCCTTGACTTCCTTGATGGAACTACAGGGAGACCCCAAGATCACTGTCACAAGTCTAGAGGGACCCTGAGGTCCCTGAAGCAACATGAATCGGCTCTGTGTACTCCAAATCAACTCAAGATGAGGCCCGATTCCCCTGCATTGTCTCCAGAGCCATCCAGCATTACCCATCATAAATGACTAGGGGCTTACTTCTTTTTGGCAACTCCAGGGTTTCCCTGAGAATACCGTCTCAAGTATAAAGGAACACCAAATTCAACACAGCAACTTTAGAAAAGCTTCATGTGCCCCAAATCATCTCGAGATGAGAGCTGATTCCCTGGCTTTGACTCAAGAGGAATGCCAACTTTCCACAAGCCCCTCAAGAGGAGGCTTCTCTCAGCTATAGGTATGTGACAGGGACCCTGAGTTTGCTGTGTCAAGTGGAATGGTCAAAGAGATGCCGTGACTCGAAAGAAGGCCGGATTTCCCTGCAGTGACATGAATGCAGGCTTGTCTTTCATCTCAATATATGAAGGGATGTTTGAGTCCCCTGTGGAGACCCTAGAGAAAGCCCTAGTTCCCCGCCTCATCTCGACAGGAGGCCTCGCATCCCTTTGACAATTCGAGAGGTACACGGCGTTCAGTGCTTCAAAAGTAGATGATGACTGACTCCTCCTGAAAATTGACAGGAATCCCAGCATACTGTAGCAACTTGAAAGTGACAGTGGGTCTCCCGCCTCTCCTCGAGAAACGTCCTTATTGACCAGCCAAGCCTCAAGGAGAATTCCGAGGTGACCCTCGCAACTAGACAGGCATCCTGACGTCGCTGAACAAACAGGAGTTTGGTGTGGCCATCCCCGGCGTAACTTGAAAATATAGCCCAGGTTCCCTCTGCAACTCAAGAAAAATCATGATACTTTCCACTCGATGAGAAATGAGACCAGATTCCCCTGCATTGAGTGGAGAGCAAGTCCGTTTTCCCCATCAAACACGAAAGCAACGTTGACTTCCTTGTTGGAACTACAGAGAGTCCCCAGGAACACTCTCACATGTATAGAGAGACCCTGAGGTCCCCGCAGCAAAACGAAAGTGCTCCTTGAACTCCAAATCAACTGAAGATGAGGCCCGTTTACCCTGCATTGTCTTCAGTGCCATCCCGTGTTTTTCATCAAACATGATAAGTGGCTTGACTTCCTTTAGGGAACTCCTGAGATTCCACGAGAATACCGTCACAAGTCTAGAGGAACACGAATTTCAGCAGAGCATCTAGACAAAAGCTCCGTGTACCCCAAATAATCTCGAGATGAGAGGTGATTACTTGGCTTTGACTCAAGAGGAATGCCAACTTTCCACAAGCATCACATGATGAGGCTTCTCTCAGCTATATGTGTGTGAGATGGACCCTGAATTTGCTGCCTCAAGTGGAATGGACACCGAGATCCCCTGCCTCGAAATAAGGCCAGGATTCCCTGCAGTGACTTGAATGCAGGCTCGTCTTTCATCTCACAAGATGAAGGGATGTCCGAATCCCATGTGAATACTCTAGAGAAAGCTCTAGATCCCTGCCTCATCTCGACAGGAGGCCTCACATCCCTTTGACAACACGAGAGGCACGGGAAGTTCAAAATTAAAAAGGAGACGAAGCCTGACTCCTCTTGAAAGCTGACAGCAGTCATAGTATCGTTCTGGCAACTGCAAAGGGAAGCTTGGTCTCCCGCCTCACCTCAAGAGGCATCCCTATTGTCCTGCCATGCCTCGAGGAGAATCCCAAGGTGTCCCTTGAAACTCGACAGGAGTCCTGACGTCGCTGAACAAACACGAGTTTTGAAGGGCCATACCCGCCGTAACTCGAGAACATAACCCAGGTTCCCCGCGCAACTCCAGAAAAACAACGAGACTTTCCACTCGCCCTGAGATGAGGCCCAATTCCCCTCCAATGCATGCCGAGTATGTCCGTGTTCCCCATCAGACACGAAAGGAGCCTTGACTTCCTTGATGCAACTCCCGAGAGACCCCACGAACACTGTCACAAGTCTCGAGGGACCCTGAGGTCCCTGCAACAACATGAAAGGGCTCCGAGTACACCAAATCAACTCGAGTTGAGGCCCGATCCCCCTGCACTGCATGCAGAGCAAGTCCGTGTTCCCCAACAAACACGAAATGAGCCTTGACTTGCTTGATAGAACTCGAGAGAGTCCACAGGAATACTGTCACAGGTCTAGTGGGACCCTGAGGTCCCAGCAGAACCATGAAAGCACACTGTGTACTTGAAATCAACTCGAGATGAGGCCCGATTCCCCTGCATTGTCTCGAGAGCAATCACGCATTCCCCATCAAACACGACAAGTGGCTTGACTTCCTTTAGGCAACTCCAGAAATTACCCGAGAATACCATCTCAAGTCTACAGGAACACCAAGTTCAGCACAGCAACTCGAGAAAAGCTCCATGTACTCCAAATCATCTCGAGATGAGAGGTGATTCCCTGGCTTTGACTGAAGAGGAATGCCAACTTTCCACAAGCTCCTCAAGAGGAGGCTTCTCCCCGCTATAGGTATGTGAGAGGGACCCTGAGTTTGCTGCATCAAGTGGAATCATCACCGAGATGCTGTGACTCATAATAAGGCCGGATTTCACTGCAGTGACTTGAATGCAGGCTCGTGTTTCATCACACAAGATGTCGGATGTCTGAATCCCCTGTGGAGAGCCTAGAGAAAGCCCTACTTCCCTGGCCCATCTCGAGAGGAAGAATCACATCCTTTTGAAACCTCGAGAAGAACAAATAGTTAAATACTTCAAAAGGAAAGGATGGCTGCCTCCTCTTGAAAATTGATAGGAATCCCAAAACTCCTGTGGCAACTGGAAAGGACCCTGGTTTCCCGCCGCACCTCGAGAGGCGTCCCTATTGTCCTGCCAAGCCTCGAGGAGAATCCCAAGGTGTCCCTCGCACCTAGACAGGAGTCATGACGTCGCTGGAAAAACATGAGTTTTGAAGGGCCATCCCCGCAGTAGCTTGAGAACATAAACCAGGTTCCCGCTGCAATTCCAGAAAAAAAATAAGACTTTCCCCTCGCCGCGAGACGAAGCCCAATTGCCCTGCAATGCATGCACAGTAAGTCCGTGTTCCCCATCAAACAGGAAAGAAGCCTTGACTTCCTTGATGGAACTCCCGAGAGACCCCACGAACACTGTCAGAAGATTAGAATGACCCTGAGTTCACCACAGCAACGTGAAAGGGCTCCCTATACTCCAAATCAACTCGAGATGAGGCCCGATTCCCCTGCACACTGTGCAGAGCAAGTCCGTGTTCCCCATCAAACAGGAAAGGAGCCTTGAATTCCTGGATGGAACTCCAGAGAGTCCCCAAGAACTCTGTCACAAGTCTAGAGGGACACTGAGGTCAACGCAGCAACACGAAAGAGCCTCGTGTACTGTAAATCAACTCGAGATGAGGCCCGATTCCCCTGCATTGACTCCACAGCAATCCTGCATTCGTAATCAAACAGGACAAGTGGCTTGACTTCTTTAAGGCAAATCCAGATTCCCCGAGACACCATCCCACGATTAGAGGAACACCAAGTTCAGCACAGCAACTCGAGAAAAGCTCCGTGTACCCCAAATCATTTTGAGATGAGAGCTGATTCCCTGGCTTTGAAACAAGAGGAATGCCAACGTTCCACAAGCAGCTCAAGCGGAGGCTTTTCTCAGCTCTAGGAATGTGTGAGTGACCCTGAGATTTCTGCCTCAAGTGGAATGAACACCGAGATGCCCTGACTCGAAATAAGGCTGGATTTCCCTGCAGTGTCTTGAATGCAGACTCGTCTTTTATCTCACAAGATGAAGGGATGGCTGAATCCCCTGTGAAGACCCTAGAGAAAGGCCTAGTTCTCCGCCTCATCTCAACAGGAGGCCTCACATCCCTTTGACTACACGAGTGGAACGCGGAGTTCAATGCTTCAAAAGGAGACGATGACTGACTCCTCTTGAAAAGTGACAGGAATCCCAGTATCCCAGTGGCAAATTGAAAGGACACTGGGTCTCCCGCCTCACCTCCAGAGGTGTCCCTATTGCCCTGCCAAGCATCAAAGACAATCCCAAGTTATCCCTCACAACTAGACAGGAGTCGTGACGTCGCAGAACAAACACGGGTTTTGAGTGGCCATCCCCGTCTTCACACGAGAATATAACCCAGGTTCCCTCCACAACTGGAGAAAAACCATGAGACTTCCCTCTCGATGAGAGATGAGATCAGATTCTCCTGCATTCCATGCAGAGCAATTCCGTGTTCCCTGTCAGACATGAAAGGAGCCTTGACTTCCTGGATGGAACTCCAGAGAGTCCCCAAGAACACTGATACAAGTTCAGAGGGACCCTGAGGTCACCACAGCAACAAAAAAGAGATCGGTGTACCCCAAATCACTCGAGATGAGGCCAGATTCCGATAGGTTGGCTCCAGAGCCATGAGGTGTTCCACATCAAACACGACAAGTGGCTTGACTTCCTTTAGACAACTCCAGAGATTCCCCGAGAACACCATCCTAAATATAGAGGAAAACCACGTTCAGCACAGCAACTAGAAAACAGGTCCTTGTACCTCAAATTATCTCGAGATGAGAGCTGAATCCCTGGCATTGACTCAACAGGAATACCAGCTTTAAACAATACCTAAAGAGGAGGATTCTCTCAGCTTTAGGCACGTGAAAGGGACCCTGAGTTTGCTGCATCAAGTGGAATGAACACCGAGATGACCTGACTCGAAATAAGGCCGGATTTCCCTGCAGTGACTTGAATGCAGGCTCGTCTTTCATCTCACAAGATGAAGGGATGTCTGAATCCCCTGTGGAGACCCTAGAGAATACCCTAGTTCCCCGCCTCATCTCGACAGGAGGCCTCACATCCCTTTGACAACACGAGAGGCACGCGGAGTTCAAAGCTTCAAAAGGAGACGAAGCCTGACTCCTCTTGAAAACTGACAGCAGTCAATGAATCGCTCTGGCAACTGCAAAGGGAAACTTGCTCTCCAGCCTCACCTCCAGAGGCATCCCTATTGTCCTGCCAAGCCTCGAGGAGAATCCCAAGGTGTCCCTCGCAACTAGACAGGAGTCCTGACGTCGCTGATCAAACACGAGTTTTGAAAGGCCATTCCCGCCGTAACTCGAGAATATAACCCAGGTTCCCGCCGCAACTCCAGGAAAACATTGAGACTTTCCCCTTGCGGCGAGATGAGGGCCGATTCCCCTGCAATGCATGCAAAGTGACTCCGTGTTCCCCTTCAAACACTAAAGGAGCCTTGACTTCCTTGATGGAACTACAGGGAGACCCCAAGATCACTGTCACAAGTCTAGAGGGACCCTGAGGTCCCTGAAGCAACATGAATCGGCTCTGTGTACTCCAAATCAACTCAAGATGAGGCCCGATTCCCCTGCATTGTCTCCAGAGCCATCCAGCATTACCCATCATAAATGACTAGGGGCTTACTTCTTTTTGGCAACTCCAGGGTTTCCCTGAGAATACCGTCTCAAGTATAAAGGAACACCAAATTCAACACAGCAACTTTAGAAAAGCTTCATGTGCCCCAAATCATCTCGAGATGAGAGCTGATTCCCTGGCTTTGACTCAAGAGGAATGCCAACTTTCCACAAGCCCCTCAAGAGGAGGCTTCTCTCAGCTATAGGTATGTGACAGGGACCCTGAGTTTGCTGTGTCAAGTGGAATGGTCAAAGAGATGCCGTGACTCGAAAGAAGGCCGGATTTCCCTGCAGTGACATGAATGCAGGCTTGTCTTTCATCTCAATATATGAAGGGATGTTTGAGTCCCCTGTGGAGACCCTAGAGAAAGCCCTAGTTCCCCGCCTCATCTCGACAGGAGGCCTCGCATCCCTTTGACAATTCGAGAGGTACACGGCGTTCAGTGCTTCAAAAGTAGATGATGACTGACTCCTCCTGAAAATTGACAGGAATCCCAGCATACTGTAGCAACTTGAAAGTGACAGTGGGTCTCCCGCCTCTCCTCGAGAAACGTCCTTATTGACCAGCCAAGCCTCAAGGAGAATTCCGAGGTGACCCTCGCAACTAGACAGGCATCCTGACGTCGCTGAACAAACAGGAGTTTGGTGTGGCCATCCCCGGCGTAACTTGAAAATATAGCCCAGGTTCCCTCTGCAACTCAAGAAAAATCATGATACTTTCTACTCGATGAGAAATGAGACCAGATTCCCCTGCATTGAGTGGAGAGCAAGTCCGTTTTCCCCATCAAACACGAAAGCAACGTTGACTTCCTTGTTGGAACTACAGAGAGTCCCCAGGAACACTCTCACATGTATAGAGAGACCCTGAGGTCCCCGCAGCAAAACGAAAGTGCTCCTTGAACTCCAAATCAACTGAAGATGAGGCCCGTTTACCCTGCATTGTCTTCAGTGCCATCCCGTGTTTTTCATCAAACATGATAAGTGGCTTGACTTCCTTTAGGGAACTCCTGAGATTCCACGAGAATACCGTCACAAGTCTAGAGGAACACGAATTTCAGCAGAGCATCTAGACAAAAGCTCCGTGTACCCCAAATAATCTCGAGATGAGAGGTGATTACTTGGCTTTGACTCAAGAGGAATGCCAACTTTCCACAAGCATCACATGATGAGGCTTCTCTCAGCTATATGTGTGTGAGATGGACCCTGAATTTGCTGCCTCAAGTGGAATGGACACCGAGATCCCCTGCCTCGAAATAAGGCCAGGATTCCCTGCAGTGACTTGAATGCAGGCTCGTCTTTCATCTCACAAGATGAAGGGATGTCCGAATCCCATGTGAATACTCTAGAGAAAGCTCTAGATCCCTGCCTCATCTCGACAGGAGGCCTCACATCCCTTTGACAACACGAGAGGCACGGGAAGTTCAAAATTAAAAAGGAGACGAAGCCTGACTCCTCTTGAAAGCTGACAGCAGTCATAGTATCGTTCTGGCAACTGCAAAGGGAAGCTTGGTCTCCCGCCTCACCTCAAGAGGCATCCCTATTGTCCTGCCATGCCTCGAGGAGAATCCCAAGGTGTCCCTTGAAACTCGACAGGAGTCCTGACGTCGCTGAACAAACACGAGTTTTGAAGGGCCATACCCGCCGTAACTCGAGAACATAACCCAGGTTCCCCGCGCAACTCCAGAAAAACAATGAGACTTTCCACTCGCCCTGAGATGAGGCCCAATTCCCCTCCAATGCATGCCGAGTATGTCCGTGTTCCCCATCAGACACGAAAGGAGCCTTGACTTCCTTGATGCAACTCCCGAGAGACCCCACGAACACTGTCACAAGTCTCGAGGGACCCTGAGGTCCCTGCAACAACATGAAAGGGCTCCGAGTACACCAAATCAACTCGAGTTGAGGCCCGATCCCCCTGCACTGCATGCAGAGCAAGTCCGTGTTCCCCAACAAACACGAAATGAGCCTTGACTTGCTTGATAGAACTCGAGAGAGTCCACAGGAATACTGTCACAGGTCTAGTGGGACCCTGAGGTCCCAGCAGAACCATGAAAGCACACTGTGTACTTGAAATCAACTCGAGATGAGGCCCGATTCCCCTGCATTGTCTCGAGAGCAATCACGCATTCCCCATCAAACACGACAAGTGGCTTGACTTCCTTTAGGCAACTCCAGAAATTACCCGAGAATACCATCTCAAGTCTACAGGAACACCAAGTTCAGCACAGCAACTCGAGAAAAGCTCCATGTACTCCAAATCATCTCGAGATGAGAGGTGATTCCCTGGCTTTGACTGAAGAGGAATGCCAACTTTCCACAAGCTCCTCAAGAGGAGGCTTCTCCCCGCTATAGGTATGTGAGAGGGACCCTGAGTTTGCTGCATCAAGTGGAATCATCACCGAGATGCTGTGACTCATAATAAGGCCGGATTTCACTGCAGTGACTTGAATGCAGGCTCGTGTTTCATCACACAAGATGTCGGATGTCTGAATCCCCTGTGGAGAGCCTAGAGAAAGCCCTACTTCCCTGGCCCATCTCGAGAGGAAGAATCACATCCTTTTGAAACCTCGAGAAGAACAAATAGTTAAATACTTCAAAAGGAAAGGATGGCTGCCTCCTCTTGAAAATTGATAGGAATCCCAAAACTCCTGTGGCAACTGGAAAGGACCCTGGTTTCCCGCCGCACCTCGAGAGGCGTCCCTATTGTCCTGCCAAGCCTCGAGGAGAATCCCAAGGTGTCCCTCGCACCTAGACAGGAGTCATGACGTCGCTGGAAAAACATGAGTTTTGAAGGGCCATCCCCGCAGTAGCTTGAGAACATAAACCAGGTTCCCGCTGCAATTCCAGAAAAAAAATAAGACTTTCCCCTCGCCGCGAGACGAAGCCCAATTGCCCTGCAATGCATGCACAGTAAGTCCGTGTTCCCCATCAAACAGGAAAGAAGCCTTGACTTCCTTGATGGAACTCCCGAGAGACCCCACGAACACTGTCAGAAGATTAGAATGACCCTGAGTTCACCACAGCAACGTGAAAGGGCTCCCTATACTCCAAATCAACTCGAGATGAGGCCCGATTCCCCTGCACACTGTGCAGAGCAAGTCCGTGTTCCCCATCAAACAGGAAAGGAGCCTTGAATTCCTGGATGGAACTCCAGAGAGTCCCCAAGAACTCTGTCACAAATCTAGAGGGACACTGAGGTCAACGCAGCAACACGAAAGAGCCCCGTGTACTGTAAATCAACTCGAGATGAGGCCCGATTCCCCTGCATTGACTCCACAGCAATCCTGCATTCGTAATCAAACAGGACAAGTGGCTTGACTTCTTTAAGGCAAATCCAGATTCCCCGAGACACCATCCCACGATTAGAGGAACACCAAGTTCAGCACAGCAACTCGAGAAAAGCTCCGTGTACCCCAAATCATTTTGAGATGAGAGCTGATTCCCTGGCTTTGAAACAAGAGGAATGCCAACGTTCCACAAGCAGCTCAAGCGGAGGCTTTTCTCAGCTCTAGGAATGTGTGAGTGACCCTGAGATTTCTGCCTCAAGTGGAATGAACACCGAGATGCCCTGACTCGAAATAAGGCCGGATTTCCCTGCAGTGTCTTGAATGCAGACTCGTCTTTTATCTCACAAGATGAAGGGATGGCTGAATCCCCTGTGAAGACCCTAGAGAAAGGCCTAGTTCTCCGCCTCATCTCAACAGGAGGCCTCACATCCCTTTGACTACACGAGTGGAACGCGGAGTTCAATGCTTCAAAAGGAGACGATGACTGACTCCTCTTGAAAAGTGACAGGAATCCCAGTATCCCAGTGGCAAATTGAAAGGACACTGGGTCTCCCGCCTCACCTCCAGAGGTGTCCCTATTGCCCTGCCAAGCATCAAAGACAATCCCAAGTTATCCCTCACAACTAGACAGGAGTCGTGACGTCGCAGAACAAACACGGGTTTTGAGTGGCCATCCCCGTCTTCACACGAGAATATAACCCAGGTTCCCTCCACAACTGGAGAAAAACCATGAGACTTCCCTCTCGATGAGAGATGAGATCAGATTCTCCTGCATTCCGTGCAGAGCAATTCCGTGTTCCCTGTCAGACATGAAAGGAGCCTTGACTTCCTGGATGGAACTCCAGAGAGTCCCCAAGAACACTGATACAAGTTCAGAGGGACCCTGAGGTCACCACAGCAACAAAAAAGAGATCGGTGTACCCCAAATCACTCGAGATGAGGCCAGATTCCGATAGGTTGGCTCCAGAGCCATGTGGTGTTCCACATCAAACACGACAAGTGGCTTGACTTCCTTTAGACAACTCCAGAGATTCCCCGAGAACACCATCCTAAATATAGAGGAAAACCACGTTCAGCACAGCAACTAGAAAACAGGTCCTTGTACCTCAAATTATCTCGAGATGAGAGCTGAATCCCTGGCATTGACTCAACAGGAATACCAGCTTTAAACAATACCTAAAGAGGAGGATTCTCTCAGCTTTAGGCACGTGAAAGGGATCCTGAGTTTGCTGCATCAAGTGGAATGAACACCGAGATGACCTGACTCGAAATAAGGCCGGATTTCCCTGCAGTGACTTGAATGCAGGCTCGTCTTTCATCTCACAAGATGAAGGGATGTCTGAATCCCCTGTGGAGACCCTCGAGAATACCCTAGTTCCCCGCCTCATCTCGACAGGAGGCCTCACATCCCTTTGACAACACGAGAGGCACGCGGAGTTCAAAGCTTCAAAAGGAGACGAAGCCTGACTCCTCTTGAAAACTGACAGCAGTCAATGAATCGCTCTGGCAACTGCAAAGGGAAACTTGCTCTCCAGCCTCACCTCCAGAGGCATCCCTATTGTCCTGCCAAGCCTCGAGGAGAATCCCAAGGTGTCCCTCGCAACTAGACAGGAGTCCTGACGTTGCTGATCAAACACGAGTTTTGAAAGGCCATTCCCGCCGTAACTCGAGAATATAACCCAGGTTCCCGCCGCAACTCCAGGAAAACATTGAGACTTTCCCCTTGCGGCGAGATGAGGGCCGATTCCCCTGCAATGCATGCAAAGTGACTCCGTGTTCCCCTTCAAACACTAAAGGAGCCTTGACTTCCTTGATGGAACTACAGGGAGACCCCAAGATCACTGTCACAAGTCTAGAGGGACCCTGAGGTCCCTGAAGCAACATGAATCGGCTCTGTGTACTCCAAATCAACTCAAGATGAGGCCCGATTCCCCTGCATTGTCTCCAGAGCCATCCAGCATTACCCATCATAAATGACTAGGGGCTTACTTCTTTTTGGCAACTCCAGGGTTTCCCTGAGAATACCGTCTCAAGTATAAAGGAACACCAAATTCAACACAGCAACTTTAGAAAAGCTTCATGTGCCCCAAATCATCTCGAGATGAGAGCTGATTCCCTGGCTTTGACTCAAGAGGAATGCCAACTTTCCACAAGCCCCTCAAGAGGAGGCTTCTCTCAGCTATAGGTATGTGACAGGGACCCTGAGTTTGCTGTGTCAAGTGGAATGGTCAAAGAGATGCCGTGACTCGAAAGAAGGCCGGATTTCCCTGCAGTGACATGAATGCAGGCTTGTCTTTCATCTCAATATATGAAGGGATGTTTGAGTCCCCTGTGGAGACCCTAGAGAAAGCCCTAGTTCCCCGCCTCATCTCGACAGGAGGCCTCGCATCCCTTTGACAATTCGAGAGGTACACGGCGTTCAGTGCTTCAAAAGTAGATGATGACTGACTCCTCCTGAAAATTGACAGGAATCCCAGCATACTGTAGCAACTTGAAAGTGACAGTGGTCTCCCATCTCTCCTAGAGAAACGTTCCTATTGACCAGCCAAGCCTCGCGGAGAATCCCGAGGTGACCCTCGCAACTAGACAGGCATC
The DNA here is from genome assembly GCF_033118175.1 of Dama dama. Taxonomy (NCBI): domain Eukaryota; kingdom Metazoa; phylum Chordata; class Mammalia; order Artiodactyla; family Cervidae; genus Dama; species Dama dama. Next base: position 6,946,845 of record NW_026870915.1, on the reverse strand, counting down.
CTGACGTCGCTGAACAAGCAGGAGTTTTGCGTGCTGTCCCCGGCGTAACTTGAAAATATACCCCAGGTGCCCTCTGCAACTCGAGAAAAACCATGAGACTTCCCGCTCGATGAGAAATGAGACCAGATTCCCCCGCATTGAGTGGAGAGCAAGTCCGATTTCCCCATCAAACACGAAAGCAACATTGACTTCCTTGTTGGAACTACAGAGAGTCCCCAGGAACACTCTCACATGTATAGAGAGACCCTGAGGTCCCTGCAGCAAAACGCAAGCGCTCCGTGAACTCCAAATCAACTGGAGATGAGGCCCGATTCCCCTGCATTGTCTCCACAGCCATCCCGTGTTATTCATCAAACACGACAAGTCGCTTGACTTCCTTTAGGGAACTTCTAAGATTCCACGAGAATACCGTCACAAGTCTAGAGGAACACGAATTTCAGCAGAGCATTGAGACAAAAGCTCCATGTACCCCAAATCATCTCGAGATGAGAGCTGATTCCTTGGCTTTGAGTCAAGAGGAATGCCAACTTTCCACAAGCATCTCATGAGGAGGCTTCTCTCAGCTATATGTGTGTGAGACGGACCCTGAATTTGCTGCCTCAAGTGGAATGGACACCGAGATGCCCTGCCTCGAAATAAGGCCAGAATTCCCGGCAGTGACTTGAATGCAGGCTCGTTTTTCATCTCACAAGATGAAGGGATGTCTGAATCCCATGTGAATACTCTAGAGAAAGTTCTAGATCCCCGCCTCATCTCGACAGGAGGCCTCACATCCCTTTGACAACACGAGAGTCACGGGGAGCTCAAACTTCAAAAGGAGACGAAGCCTGACTCCTCTTGAAAGCTGACAGCAGTCATAGTATCGTTCTGGCAACTGCAAAGGGAAGCTTGGTCTCCCGCCTCACCTCAAGAGGTGTCGCTATTGTCCTGCCAAGCCTCGAGGAGAATCCCAAGGTATCCCTTGAAACTCGACAGGAGTCCTGACGTCGCTGAACAAACACGAGTTTTGAAGGGCCATACCCGCCGTAACTCGAGAACATAACCCAGGTTCCCCGCGCAACTCCAGAAAAACAATGAGACTTTCCACTCGCCGCGAGAAGAGGCCCAATTCCCCTGCAATGCATGCAGAGTATGTCCGTGTTCCCCATCAAACACGAAAGGAGCCTTGACTTCCTTGATGGAACTCCCGAGAGACCCCACGAACACTGTCACAAGTCTCGAGGGACCCTGAGGTCCCTTCAGCAACATGAAAGGGCTCCGTGTACACCAAATCAACTCGAGTTGAGGCCCGATTCCCCTGCACTGCATGCAGAGCACGTCCGTGTTCCCCAACAAACACGAAATGAGCCTTGACTTGCTTGATAGAACTCGAGAGAGTCCACAGGAATACTGTCACAGGTCTAGAGGGACCCTGAGGTCCCAGCAGCAACATGAAAGCGCACTGTGTACTTGAAACAACTTGAGATGAGGCCCGATTCCCCTGCATTGTCTCCAGAGCAATCACGCATTCCCCATCAAACACGACAAGTGGCTTGACTTCCTTTAGGCAACTCCAGAAATTACCCGAGAATACCATCTCAAGTCTACAGGAACACCAAGTTCAGCACAGCAACTCGAGAAAAGCTCCGTGTACCCCAAATCATCTCGAGATGAGAGCTGATTCCCTGGCTTTGACTGAAGAGGAATGCCAACTTTCCACAAGCTCCTCAAGAGGAGGCTTCTCCCCGCTATAGGTATGTGAGAGGGACCCTGAGTTTGCTGCATCAAGTGGAATCATCACCGAGATGCTGTGACTCGTAATAAGGCCGGATTTCACTGCAGTGACTTGAATGCAGGCTTGTGTTTCATCACACAAGATGTCGGATGTCTGAATCCCCTGTGGAGAGCCTAGAGAAAGCCCTACTTCCCCGGCTCATCTCGAGAGGAAGAATCATATCCTTTTGAAATCTCAGAGGAACAAATAGGTAAATACTTCAAAAGGAAAGGATGGCTGCCTCCTCTTGAAAATTTATAGGAATCCCAAAATTCCTGTGGCAACTGGAAAGGACTTTGGTCTCCCGCCACACCTCGAGAGGCATTCCTATTGTCCTGCCAAGCCTCGAGGAGAATCCCAAGGTGTCCCTCGCACCTAGACAGGAGTCATGACGTTGCTGAACAAACATGAGTTTTGAAGGGCCATCCCCGCCGTAACTCGAGAAGATAACCTAGGTTCTCGCCTCAACTCCAGAAAAAAAATATGACTTTCCCCTCGCCGTGAGATGAAGCCCAATTGCCCTGCAATGCATGCACAGTATGTCCGTGTTCCCCACCAAACATGAAGGGAGCCTTGACTTCCTTGATGGAACTCCCGAGAGACCCCACGAACACTGTCAGAAGATTAGAATAACCCTGAGTTCACCACAGCAACGTGAAAGGGCTCCCTATACTCCAAATCAACTCGAGAGGAGGCCCGATTCCCCTGCACACTGTGCAGAGCAAGTCCGTGTTCCCCATCAAACATGAAAGGAGCCTTGACTTCCTGGATGGAACTCCAGAGAGTCCCCAAGAACTCTGTCACAAGTCTAGAGGAACACTGAGGTCAACGCAGCAACACGAAAGAGCCTCGTGTACTGTAAATCAACTCGAGATGAGGCCCGATTCCCCTGCATTGACTCCACAGCAATCCTACATTCCTAATCAAACAGGACAAGTGGCTTGACTTCTTTAAGGCAAATCCAGAGATTCCCCGAGACAACATCCCAAGACTAGAGGAACACCAAGTTGAGAACAGCAACTCGAGAAAAGCTCCATGTACCCTAAATTATTTTGAGATGAGATCTGATTACCTGGCTTCGAAACAAGAAGAATGCCAACGTTCCACAAGCAGCTCAAGCGGAGGCTTTTCTCAGCTCTAGGTATGTGAGAGGGACCCTGAGTTTTCTGCCTCAACTGGAATGAACACCGAGATGCCCTGACTCGAAATAAGCCCGGAATTCCCTACAGTGTCTTGAATGCAGGCTCGTCTTTCATCTCACAAGCTGAAGGGATGTCTGAATCCCCTGTGAAGACCCTAGAGAAAGGCCTAGTTCTCCGCCTCATCTCAACAGGAGGCCTCACATCCCTTTGACTACACGAGTGGAACGCGGAGTTCAATGCTTCAAAAGGAGACGATGACTGACTCCTCTTGAAAAGTGACAGGAATCCCAGTATCCCAGTGGCAAATTGAAAGGACACTGGGTCTCCCGCCTCACCTCTAGAGGCATCCCTATTGCCCTGCCAAGCCTCAAAGACAATCCCAAGTTATCCCTCACAACTAGACAGGAGTCCTAACATCACAGAACAAACACGAGTTTTGAGGGGCCATCCCCGTCTTCACATGAGAATATAACCCAGGTTCCTTCCGCAACACGAGAAAAACCATGAGACTTCCCTCTCGATGAGAGATGAGATCAGATTCCCCTGTATTCCTTGCAGAGCAATTCCGTGTTCCCTGTCAGACATGAAAGGAGCCTTGACTTCCTGGATGGAACTCCAGAGAATCCCCAAGAACCCTGATACAAGGCTAGAGGGACCCTGAGGTCACCACAGCAACACGAAAGAGATCGGCGTACCCCAAATCAACTTGAGATGAGGCCAGATTCCCATACATTGGCTCCAGAGCCATCCGGTGTTCCACATCAAACATGACAAGTGGCTTTACTTCCTTTAGACAACTCCAGAGATTCCCCGAGAACACCATCCTAAATATAGAGGAAAACCACGTTCAGCACAGCAACTAGAAAACAGGTCGGTGTACCTCAAATTATCTCGAGATGAGAGCTAATTCCGTGGCTTTGTCTCAACAGGAATGCCAGCTTTAAACAATACCTAAAGAGGAGGATTCTCTCAGCTATAGGCACGTGAAAGGGATCCTGAGTTTGCTGCATCAAGTGGAATGAACACCGAGATGACCTGACTCGAAATAAGGCCGGATTTCCCTTCAGTGACTTGAATGCAGGCTCGTCTTTCATCTCACAAGCTGAAGGGATGTCTGAATCCCCTGTGGAGACCCTAGAGAATACCCTAGTTCCCCGTCTCATCTCGACAGGAGGCCTCACATCCCTTTGACAACACGAGAGGCACGCGGAGTTCAAAGCTTCAAAAGGAGACGAAGCCTGACTCCTCTTGAAAACTGACAGCAGTCAAAGTATCGCTCTGGCAACTGCAAAGGGAAACTTGGTCTCCCGCCTCACCTCCAGAGGCATCCCTATTGTCCTGCCAAGCCTCGAAGAGAATCCCAAGGTGTCCCTCGCAACTAGACAGGAGTCCTGACGTCGCTGATCAAACACGAGTTTTGAAAGGCCATCCCTGCCGTAACTCGAGAATATAACCCAGGTTCCCGCCACAACTCCAGAAAAACATTGAGACTTTCCCCTTGCGGCGAGATGAGGGCCGATTCCCCTGCAATGCATGCAAAGTGACTCCGTGTTCCACCTCAAACACTAAAGGAGCCTTGACTTCCTTGATGGAACTACAGGGAGACCCCAAGATCACTGTCACAAGTCTAGAGGGACCCTGAGGTCCCTGAAGCAACATGAATGGGCTCCGTGTACTCCAAATCAACTCAAGATGAGGCCCGATTCCCCTGCATTGTCTCCAGAGCCATTCCGTGTTACCCATCATACACGACAAGGGGCTTACCTCCTTTAGGCAACTCCAGAATTTCCCCGAAACTAACGTTTCAAGTCTAAAGTGTCACCAAGTTCAACACAGCAACTAGAGAAAAGTTCCATGTGACCGAAATCATCTCGAAATGAGAGCTGATTCCCTGGCTTTGACTCAAGAGGAATGCCAACTTTCCACAAGCCCCTCAAGAAGAGACTTCTCTGAGCTCTAGGTATGTGAGAAGCACCCTGAATTTGCTGTATCAACCTGAATGGCCATAGAGATGCTGTTACTCGAAATAAGGCCAGATATCCCTGCAGTGACATGAATGCAGACTTGTCTTTCATCTCAAAAGATGAAGGGATGTCGGAATCCCCTGTGGAGACCCTAGAGAAAGCCCTACTTCCCCAGCTCATCTCAACAGGAGCCTCACATCCTTTTCAAACCTCAAGAGGCAGGTGGAGTTAAATGCTTCAAAAGGAGATGATGTCTGCCTCCTCTTGAAAACTGATAGAAATCCCAATATTCGTGAGGCAACTGGAAAAGAACCTGGGTCTGTCCCGTCACATCGAGAGGTATCCCTATTGTCCTGGCAAGCCATGAGCAGACTCCCGATGTATCCCTTGGAACCAGACAGGTGTCCTGACGTCACTGAACAAACATGAGTTTCGAGGGGAAATCCCGCCGGAACTCGAGAACATACCCCAGGTTCCTGGCACAACTCAAGAAAACCATGAGAATTCCTCTACACTTTGAGATGAGGCCCGATTCCCCTGCACTGCATGCAGAGCAAGTCCGTGTTCCCCATCAAACATGAAAGGACTCTTGACATCCTAGATGAAACTCCACATAGTCCATAAGAACTCTGTCACAAGTCTTGAGGGACCCTGAGGTCAACGCAGCAACATGAAAGTGCCACGTGTACCTCAATTCAGCTCGAGATGAGGGCCGATTCCCCTGCATTGGCTCCAGAGAAATCCTGCATTCCTCATCAAACAGGACAAGTGGCTTGACTGCTTTTAGGCAACAGCAGAGATTCCCAGAGATCACCGTCACAATTCAAGAGGAACACCAGGTTCAGCACAGCAACTTGAGAAAAGCTCTGTGTACCCCAAATCATTTCGACATGAGAACTGATTCCCTGGCTTTGATTCAAGAGGAATGCCCACTTTCCACAAGCAGCTCAAGCGGAGGCTTTTCTCAGCTCTAGGTATGTGAGAGGGACCCTGAGATTTCTGCCTCAAGTGGAATGGGCACCGAGATGCCCTGACTCGAAATAAGGCCGGAATTCCCTACAGTGACTTGAATGCAGACTCGCCTTTCATCTCACAAGATGAAGGGATGTCTGAATCCCCCATGAAGACCCTAGAGAAAGCCCTAGTGCCCCACCTTTTCTCGACAGGAGGCCATACCCATTGTCACTCGAGAATATAACACAGGTTCCCCCGCAACTCAAGAAAAGCCATGAGACTTCCCGCTGGATGAGAGATGAGATCAGATTCCCCTGCATTGCGTGCAGAGCAATTCCGTGTTCCCCATCAAACATGAAAGGAGCCTTGACTTCCTTGATGGAATGCCAAAGAGTTCCCAAGAACACTGATACAAGGCTACAGGGACCCTGAGGTCCCCGCAGCAACACAAAAGAGCTCCATGTACCCCAAATCAACTTGAGATGAGGCCAGATTCCCCTACATTGGCCCAGAGCCATCCAGCTTTCCCCATCAAACACGACAAGTGGCTTGACTTCCTTTAGGGAACTCCAGAGATTCCCTGAGAACAGCATCCTAAGTACAGAGGAATTGCACGTTCAGCACAGCAACTAGAAAACAGCTCCGTATACCTCAAATCATCTCGAGATGAGAGCTGATTCCCTGGCTTCGACTCAAGAGGAATGCCAACTTTCCAAAAGCCCCTCAAGAGGAGGCTTCTCTCAGCTACAGTTATGTGAGCGGGACCCTGAGTTTGCTGTGTCAAGTGGAATGGACACCGAGATGCCCTGACTCGAAATAAGACCAGAATTTCCTGCAGTGACTTGAATGCAGGCTCGCATTTCATCTCCCAAGAAGAAGGGATGTCTGAATCCCCTATGAAGACCCAAGAGAAAGCCCTAGTTCCCCGCCTCATCTTGACAGGAGGCCTCACATCCCTTTGACAACATGAGTGGAACGCGGAGTTCAATGCTTCAAAGGTAGACGATGACTGACTCCTCTTGAAAATTGACAGGAATCCCAGCATCCCTGTGGCAACCTGAAAGGACACTGGGTCTCCCGCCTCACCTTGAGAGGCCTCACTATTGCCCTGCCAATCCTCTAAGAGAATCCCGAGTTGTCCCTCACAACTAGACAGGAGTCCTGACGTTGCTGAACAAACACGAGTTTTGAGGGTCCATCCCCGTTGTCACTCGAGGACATAACCCAGGTTCCCGCCGCAACTCCAGAAAAACAATGAGACTTTCCCCTTGCGCGAGATGAGGCCCGATTCCCCTGCAAATCATGCAGAGTAAGTCCGTGTTCTCCATCAAACATGAAAGGAGCCTTGACTTCCTTGATGGAACTCCAGAGAGACCCCACGAACACTGTCACAAGTCCAGAGGAACCCTGACGTCCCCACAGCAACCTGAAAGGGATCCGTGTACTCCACATCAACTTTAGATGAGGCCCGGTTCCCCTACATTGTCTCCAGAGCCATCCTGCATTTCCCATCATACACGTGAAGGGGCTCACTTCCTTTAGGCAACTCCAGAGTTTCCCCGAGAATACCGTCTCAAGTCTAAGGAATACCAAGTTCAGCACAGCAACTCGAGAAAAGCTCCGTGTGCCCCAAATCATTTCGAGATGAGAGGTGATTCTCTGGCTTTGAAACAAGAGGAATGCCAACTTTCCACAAGCCCCTCAAGAGGAGGCTTCGCTCAGCTACAGTTATGTGAACGGGACCCTGAGCTTTCTTCCTGAAGGAGAATGGACACTGAGATGCCCTGACTCAAAATAAGGCCGGACTTGTCTGCAGTGACTGGAATGCAGGCTCCGCTTGCATCTCACAAGATGAAGGGATGTCTGAACCCCCCGTGAAGACCCTAGAGAAAGCCCTAGTTCCCCGCCTTATCTCGACAGGACGCCTCACATCCCTTTGACAACACGAGTGGAATGCAGAGTTCAATGCTTCAAAAGTAGATGATGACTGACTCCTCTTGAAAATTGACAGGAATCCCAGTATCCCTGTGGCAACTTGAAAGGACACTGGGTCTCCCACCTCACCTCGAGAGGCGTCGCAATTGCCCTGCCAAGCCTCGAAGAGAATCCCAAGTTGTCCCTCGCAAGTAGACAGGAGTCCTCACGTCGCTGAACAAACACGAGTTTTGAGAGGCCATCCCCGTCGTCACGCGAGAATATAACACAGGTTCCCTCCGCAACTCAAGAAAAACCATGAGACTTCCCGCTGGATGAGAGATGAGATAAGATTCCCCTGCACTGCATGCAGAGCAATTCCGTGTTCCCCATCAAACATGAAAGGGGTCTTGACTTCCTCGATGGGACTCCAGAGAGTCCCCAAAAACACTGATACAAGGCTAGAGGGACCCTGAGGTCACCACAGCAACACGAAATAGCTCATTGTACCCCAAATCAACTCGAGAGGAGGCCAGATTCCCCTACATTGGCCCAGAGCCATCCGGCTTTCCCCAGAAAACACGACAAGGGGCTTGACTTCCTTTAGGCAACTTCAGAGATTCCCCGAGAACACCATCCTAAGTATAGAGGAACACCACTTTCAGCACAGCAACTAGAAAACAGCTCTGTGTACCTCAAATCTTCTCGAGATGGGAGCTGATTCCCTGACTTTGACTCAAGAGGAATGCCAGGTTTAAACAACACCTAAAGAGGAGGCTTCTCTCAGATATAGATAGGTGAGAGGGACCCTGAGTGTGCTGCCTCAAGTGGAATGGACACCGAGATGACCTGACTTGAAATAAGGCCGGATTTCCCTGCAGTGACTTGAATGCAGGCTATTCTTTCATCTCACAAGATGAAGAGATGTCTGAATTCCCTGTGGAGACCCTAGAGAATACCCTAGTTCCCCGCCTCATCTCGACAGGAGGCCTCACATCCCTTTGACAACATGAGAAGCACGCGGAGTTCAATGCTTCCAAAGGAGACGAAGCCTGACTCCTCTTGAAAACTGACAGGAGTCACAGTATCGCTCTGGCAACTGCTAAGGGAAACTTGGTCTCCCCCCTCACCTTGAGAGGCGTCCCTATTGTCCTGCCAAGCCTCAAGGAAAATCCCAAGGTGTCCCTCACAACTAGACAGGAGTCCTGATGTCGCTGAACAAACATGAGTTTTGATGGGCCATCCCCGCCGTAATTCGAGAACATACCCCAGTTTCCTGCCACAACTCGAGAAAACCATGAGATATCCTCCTTGCCACGAGATGAGGCCCAATTCCCCTGCACTGGGTGCAGAGCAAGTCCGTGTTCCCCATCAAACAGGAAAGGAGCCTTTACTTTCTAGATGAAACTCTACATAGTCCCCAAGAACACTGTCACAAGTCTAGAGAGACCCTGAGGTCTATGCAGTAACATAAAAGAGCCCCGTGTACCACAAATCAACTCAAGATGAGGTCTGATTCCCCTACATTGGCTCCAGAGCAATCCTGCATTCCTCATCAAACAGGACAAGTGGCTTGACTTCTTTTAGGCAACACAAGAGATTCCCCGAGAACACTGTCCCAAGTCTAGAGGAACTCCAAGTTCAGCACAGCAACTCGAGAAAAGCTCTGTGTACCCCAAATCATTTCGAGATGACAGCTGATTCCCTGGTATTGAATCAAGAGGAATGCTAGCTTTCCACAAGCAGCTTAAGCTGCAGCTTTTCTCAGCTCTAGGTATGTGAGAGGGACCCTGAGTTTTCTTCCTCAAGTGGAATGGACACTGAGATATCCTGACCCAAAAAAAGGCCGGAATTGCCTGCAGTGACTGGAATGCAGACTCGCCTTGCATCTCACAAGATGAAGGGATGTCTGAGTCCCCCATGAAGACCCTATAGAAAGCCCTAGTTCCCCGCCTCATCTCGACAGGATGCCTCACATCCCTTTGACAACAAGAGTGGAAAGTGTAGTTCCATGCTTCAAAAGTAGACGATGACTGACTCCTCTTGAAAATTGACAGGAATCCCATTATCCATGTGGCAACTTGAAAGGACACTGGATCTCCCGCCTCACCTCGATAGGCGTCCCTAGTGCCCTGCTAAGCCTTGAAGAGAATCGTGCGTTGTCCCTCGCAACTAGACAGGAGTCCTTATGACGCTGAACAAACACGAGTTTTGAGGAGCCATCCCCGTCTTCACACGAGAATATAACCCAGGTTCCCTCCGCAACTCAAGAAAAACCATGAGACTTCCCGCTGGATGAGAGATGAGATCAGATTCCCCTGCATTGCGTGCAGAGCAATTCCGTGTTCCCCATCAAACATGAAAGGAACCTTGACTTCCTTGATGGAACTCCAGAGAGTTCCCAAGAACACTGATAAAAGGCTAGAGGGACCCTGAGGCCCTTCAGCAACAGGAAAGAGCTCGATGGACCCCAAATAAACTTGAGGTGAGGCCAGATTCCCATACGTTGGCCTAGAGCCATCTGGCATTCCCCATCAAACATGACAAGTGGCTTGATTTCCTTTAGACAACTCCAGAGATTCCCTGAGAACACCACCCTAAGTATAGAGGAACACCACTTTCAGCACAGCAACTAGAAAACAGCTCCGTATACCTCAAATCATCTTGAGATGGGAGCTGATTCCCTGGCTTTGACTCTAGAGAATTGCCAGCTTTAAACAACACCTAAAGAGGAGGCTTCTGTCAGATATACGTCCGTGAGAGCAACGCTGAGTGTGCTGCCTCAAGTGGAATGGACACCGAGATGGCCTGACTCGAAATAAGGCCAGATTTCCCTCCAGTGATTTGAACACAGGCACGATTTTCATCCCACAAGATGAAGGGATGTCTGAATACCCTGTGGAGACCCTAGAAAATACGCTAGTTCATTACCTCATCTCGACAGGAGGCCTTACATCCCTTTGAAAACACGAGAAGCATGCGGAGTTCAAAGCTTCAAAAGGAGACGAAGCCTGACTCCTCTTGAAAACTGACAGGAGTCACAGTATCACTCTGGTAACTGCAAAGGGAAACTTGGTTTCCTGTCTCACCTCGAGAGGCGACCCTATTGTCCTGGCAAGCCTAGAGGAGAATCCCAAGGTGTCCCTCGCAACTAGACAGGAGTCCTGACGTCGCTGAACAAACATGAGTTTTGAAGGGCCATCCTCGTCATAACTCAAGAACATAACCCAGTTCCAACCGCAACTCGAGAAAAACAACGAAACTTTCCCCTCGCCACGAGATGAGGCCTGATTCCCCTGCACTGCGTGTAGAGCACGTCTGTGGTCCCCATCAAACACGAAAGGAGCCTTGACTTCCTTGATGGAACTCCAGAGAGTCCCCAGGAAAACTGTCACAAGTATAGAGCGTACCTGAAGTCCCCACAGCAGCAGGAAAGCGCTCTGTGTACGCCAAATCAAATCGACATGAGGCGCGATTCCGTGCAATGCATGCAGAGTAAGTCCGTGTTCCCCAACAAACATGAAAGGAGACTTGACTTCCTTGATGGAACTCCAGAGAGACCCCACGAACACTGTCACAAGTCTAGAGGGCCCGTGAGGTCCCTGCAGCAACATGAAAGGGCTCCGTGCACTCCAAATAAAATCGAGATGAGGCCCGATTACCCTGCATTGTCTCCAGAGCCATCCCGCGTTCCCCATCAAACAGGAAAGGAGCCTGGAGTTCCTAGATGAAATTCCTCATAGTCCTCAAGAAGACTGTCACAAGTCCAGAGGGAACCTGAGGCCACCGCAGAAACACATAAGAGCTCCGTGTACTACAAATCAACTCGACATGAGGCCCGATACCCCTGCTTTGGCTCCAGAGCCATCCCACATTCCCCATCAAACAGGAAAAGTGGCTCGACTTCCTTTAGCCAACTCGAGAGATTCCCCGAAAATACCGTCTCAAGTCTAGGGGAACACCAAGTTCAGCACAGCAACTCGAGAAAAGTTCTGTGTACCCGAAATCATCTCGAGATGAGAGCTGATTCCCTGGCTTCAATGCAAAAGGAAAGCCAACTTTCCACAAACCCCTTAAGAGGAGGCTTCTCTCAGCTATAGGTATGTGAGAGGGACCCTGAATTTGCTGTGTCAAGTGGAATGGTCACCGAGATGCTGTGTCTCGAAATAAGGCCGGATTTCCATGCAGTGACTTCAATGCTGGCTCGTCTTTCATCTGACAAGATGAAGGGGTGTCTGAATGCCCTGTGGAGACCCTAGAGAAAGCCCTAGTTCCCCGCCTCATCTCGACAGGAGGCCTGACATCCCTTTGACAACTCGAGAGAAATGCGGAGTTCAATGCTTTAAAAGGAGACGATGCCTGACACCTCTTGAAAATTGATAGGAATAACAATATCCCTGTGGCAACTGCAAAGCGAAACTGGGTCACCCTCCTCAACTCGAGAAGCATCCCTATTGACCTGCCAAGCCTCGAGGAGAATCCTGAGGTGTCCCTGACAACTAGACAGGAGTCCTGTTGCCGCTCAACCAACACGGGTTTTGAAGGACCATCCTCGATGTAATTCGAGAACATACCCTAGGTTCCCACAGCAACTCGACAAAAACCATGAGACTTCCCCCTGGCCACGAGGTGAGGCCCGTTTCCCTCCACTGAGTCCAGAGCAAGTTCGTGTTCCCCTTCAAACCTGAAAGGAGACTTGACTTCCTATATGAAACTCCACATAGTCCGCAAGAACAATTTCACAGGACTAGAGGGACCCTGAGGTCACCGCAGCAACACGAAAGAGCTCGTGTAACTCAAATCAACTCGAGATGAGGCCTGATTCCCCTGCATTGGGTCCAGAGCCATCCCACATTCCCCATCAAAGAAGACAAGTGGCTTGACTTCCTTTAGGCAACTCCAGAGATTCACGGAGAGCACCGTCCCATATCTAGAGGAACACCAAGTTCAGCAGAGCACCTCGAGAAAAGCTCTGTGTACCCCAAGTCATCTCAAGATGAGAGGTGATTCCCTGCATTTGACTTAAGAGGAATGCCAACTTTCCACATGAACATCAAGAGGAGGCTTCTCTCAGCTATAGGTATGTGAGATGGACCGTGAATTTGCTGCCTCAACTGGAATGGACACCGAGATGCCATGACACAAAATAAGGCTGGATTTCCCTGCAGTGAATTGAATGCAAGCTCGTCGTTCATCTCACAAGACGAAGGGTTCTCAGAATACCCTGTGGAGACCATAGAGAAAGACCTAGGTCCACGACTCATCTCGAAAAGAGGCCTCACATCCCTTTGAAACCTCGAGAGGCATGCGGAGGTCAATGCTTCAAAAGAAGACAATGCCTGACTCCTCTTGAAAATTGATAGGAATCCCAATATCACTGTGGCAACTGCAAAGGGAACCTAGGTTTCCACCCTCACCTAGAGAAGCGTCCCTATTGTCCTGCCAAGCCTTGAGGAGAATTCCGAGGTGACCCTTGCAACTAGACATGAGTCCTGACGTTGCTGACCCAACACAAGTTTAAAAGGACCTAACTCATCATAGCTCGGACATACATCAGTTTCCCACCACAACTCGAGAAAAACCATGAGTTGCACCTCGCTGCGAGATGACGACCGATTCAATGGCATTGTTGCAGAGCAAGTACGTGTTCCCCTTAAAACACGAAAGGAGTCTTGACTTCCTTGTTGAAACTCCAGAGAGTCCCCAAGAACACTGTCACAAGTCTAGAGAGACCCTGAGGTCCCTGCAGCCACACGAAAGAGCTGCGTGTACCCCAGATCAAATCGAGATGAGGCCAGATTCCCTTGCATTCGCTACAGAGCAATCATGCATTCCCCATGAAACATGAAAAGTGTTTGACTTCCTTTAGGCAACTCCAGAGATTCCCCAAGAACACCTTCCCAAGTCTAGAGGAACACCAAGTTCAGCAAAGCAACTCTAGAAAATCTCTGTGTACCCCATGTCATTTCGAGATGAGAGCAGATTCCCTGGTTAGTACACAAGAGGAATGGAAACTTTCCACAAGCACCTCAAGAGGAGGCTACTCTCAGCTATCTGTATGTGAGAGGGACCCTGAGTTTGCTGCCTCATGTGGAATGGACACCGTGATGCCTTGACTCGAAATAAGGCCGGATTTCCCTGCAGTGACTTGAATGCAGGGTATTCTTTCATGTCACAAGAAGAAGGGATGTCTAAATCCCGTGTGGATACCCTAGAGAAAGCCCAGGTTCCCCGCCTCATCTCGACAGGAGGCCTCACATCCCTTTGACACTTCGAGAGTGGTGTGGAGTTCAATGCCTCAAAAGTAGAAGGTGCCTGCCTCCTCTTGAAAATTGATAGGAATCCCAACATCCCTGTGGCAACTGGAAAGGGACCCTGGGTCTCCCGCCTCACCTCGAGAGACTTCCCTATTGCCCTGCCAAGCCCCGTGTAGAATCCTGAGGTGTCCCTCGCAACTAGACAGGAGTCCTGACGTCGCTGACCCAACATGAGTTTTGAAGGTCCATCCCCGCCATAACACGAGAACATACCCCAGGTTCCCGCCGCAACTCGAGAAAATCCATGAGACATCCCCCTCGCCATGAGATGAGGTCTGATTCCCCTGCATTGCATGCAGAGCATGTCCGTGTTCCCCATCATACACGAAAGGAGCCTTGACTTCCTTGATGGAATGCCAGAGATTCCCCAAGAACACTTTTACAATACTAGAGGGACCCTGCGGACCCTGTAGCAAAACAAAAGAGCTCATGTACCCCATATCAACTCGAGATGAGGCTCGATTCACCTGAATTGTGTCCAGAGCCATCACGCATTCCCGATCAAACAGAACAAGTGGCTTGACTTCCTTTAGGCAACTCCAGAGATTCCATGAGAACACTGTCCCAAGTCCAGAGGAACACCAAGTTCTGCAGAGCAACTCCAGAAAAGCTCGGTTTACCCAAAATCATCTCGAGATGAGAGCTGATTCCCTGAATTCGACTCAAGGGGAATGCCAACTTTCCACAAGCACCTCAAGAGGAGGCTTCTCTCAGCTATACGTGTCACACTGGGACCCTGAGTTTGCTGCCTCAAGTACAATGGGAATGTACAATGAGATTCCCAGACTCGAAATAAGGCCGGATTTCCCTGCAGTGACGTGAATGCAGGCTCGTCTTTCATCTCACAAGATGAAGGGATATCTGAATCCCCTGTGGAGACCCTAAAGAAAGCCCATGTTCCTCGACTCATCTCGACAGGAAGCCACACATCCCTTTGACAAATCGAGAGGAGCGCGGATTTCAAGGCGTCAAAAGGAGATGACGCCTGACTCACCCTGAAAATTGATAGGAATCCTAATATCCCTGTGGCAATTGGGAAGGGAGCCTGGATCTCTTTTATCACCACAAGAGCCGTCCCTATTGCCGTGTCAGGCCTCCAGGAGAATCGCGAGGTATCCCTGGCCACTAGGGAGGAGTCCTGAAGTCGCAAAACCAACAAGAGTTTTGAAGGACCATCCCCGCCGTAACACGAGAACATACAGATTCACGCTGACACTCAAGAAAAACCATGAGACTTCCCCATCGCCACGAGATGAAGACCGATTGCAATGCTGCGTGCAGAGCAAGTCCGTGTTCCTAATCAAACATGAAAGGAGGCTTGACTTCCTTGATGGACCTCTAGAAAGTCCCCAAGAACACTACCACAAGCCTAGCGGGACCCTGAGGTCCCCGCAACAAAACGAAAGAGCTCCGTGTACCCCAAATCAACTCGAGATGAGGCGCGATTCCCTGCATTGCATGCAGACCACATCCGAGTTCCCCATCAAACACAAAAGCAGCCTGGACTTCCTAGATGAAATTCCACATAGTCCTCAAGAAGACGGTCAAAAGTCCAGAGGGACCTTGAGGCCACTGCAGAAACACATAAGAGCTCCGTGTACTACAAATCAATTCGACATGAGGCCCGATTTCACTGCTTTGGCTCCAGAGCCATCCCACATTCCCCATCAAACAGGACAAGTGGCTTGACTTCCTTTAGCCAACTCCAGAGATTTCCCGAGAATAAACAAGTCGAGGGAAACACCAAGTTCAGTACAGCAACTCGAGCAAAGTTCCGTGTACCCCAAATCATCTCGAGATGAGAGCTGATTCCCTGGTTTTGAAGCAAGAGGAAAGCCAACTTTCCAGAAGCCCCTCAAGAGGAGGCTTCTCTCAGCTATAGGTATGTGAGAGGGACCCTGAATTTGCTGTGTCAAGTGGAATGGTCACCGAGATGCCGTGTCTCGAAATAAGGCCGGATTTCCCTGCAGTGACTTCAATCCTGGCTCATCTTTCATCTGACATGATGAAGGGGTGTCTGAAACCCCTGTGGAGACCCTAGAGAAAGCCCTAGTTCCCCGCCTCATCTTGACAGGAGGCCTGACATCCCTTTGACAACTCGAGAGAAATGCGGAGTTCAATGCTTCAAAAGGAGACGATGCCTGACACCACTTGAAAATTAATGGAATTACAATATCCCTGTGGCAACTGCAAAGCGAAACTGGGTCACCCTCCTCAACTCGAGAAGCATCCCTATTGCCCTGCCAAGCCTAGAGGAGAATCCTGAGGTGTCCCTGACAACGAGACAGGAGTCCTGTCGCCGCTCAAACAAACACGGGTTTTGAAGGACCATCCTCGATGTAATTCGAGAACATACCCTAGGTTCCCACAGCAACTCGAAAAAAACCATGAGACTTCCCCTTGGCCGCGAGGTGATGCCCGATTCCCCTGCACTGAGTGCAGAGCAAGTTCATGTTCCCCTTCAAACCTGAAAGGAGACTTGACTTCCTAGAAGAAACTCCACATAGTCTGCAAGACCACTTTCAGAGGACCAAAGGGACCCTGACGTCACCGCAGCAACATGAAAGAGCTCGTGTAACTCGAATCAACTCGAGATGAGGCCCGATTCCCCTGCATTGGGTCCAGAGCCATCCCGCATTCTCCATCAAAGAGGACAAGTGGCTTGACTTCCTTTAGGCAACTCCAGAGATTCACGGAGAGCACCGTCTCATATCTAGAGGAACACCAAGTTCAGCAAAGCAACTCTAAGAAAGCTCCGTGTACCCCAAGTCATTTCAAGATGAGAGCAGATTCCCTGGTTAGTACACAGGAGGAATGGAAACTTTCCACAAGCACCTCAAAAGGAGGCTACTCTCAGCTATATGTATGTGAGAGGAGCCCTGAGTTCGCTGCCTCATGTGGAATGGACACCGAGATTCCTTGACTCGAAATAGGCCGGATTTCCCTGCAGTGACTTGAATGCCGGGTATTCTTTCATCTCACAAGAAGAAGGGATGTCTAAATCCCCTGTGGCTACCCTAGAGAAAGCCCAAGTTCCCTGCCTCATCTCTACAGGAGGCCTCACATCCCTTTGACACTTCGAGAGGGACGCGTAGTTCAATGCCTCAAAAGTAGATGGTGCCTACCTCCTCTTGAAAATTGATAGGAATCCCAATATCCCTGTGGCAACTGGAAAGGGACCCTGGGTCTCCCGCCTCACCTCGAGAGACTTCCCTATTGCCCTGCCAAGCCCCGTGTAGAATCCTGAGGTGTCCCTCGCAACTAGACAGGAGTCCTGACCTCGCTGACCCAACACGAGTTTTGAAGGTCCATCCCCGCCGTAACTCGAGATAATACCCCAGGTTCCTGCCGCAACTCGAGAAAATCCATGAGACATCCCCCTCGCCGCGAGATGTGGTCTGATTCCCCTGCATTGCATGCAGAGCATGTCCGTGTTCCCCGTCATACACGAAAGGAGCCTTGACTTCCTAGATGGAATGCCAGAGATTCCCCAAGAACACTTTTAAAATTCGAGAGGGACCCTGAGGACCCCGCAGCAACACAAAAGTGCTCGTGTACCACATATCAAGTCGAGATGAGGCCCGACTCACCTGAATTGTGTCCAGAGCCATCACGCATTCCCCATCAAACAGAACAAGTGGCTTGACTTCCTTTATGCAACACCAAAGATTCCACAAGAACACTGTCCCAAGTCCAGAGGAACCCCAAGTTCTGCAGAGCAACTTGAGGAAAGCTTGGTTTACCCCAAATCATCTCGAGATGAGAGCCGATTCCCTGAATTCGACTCAAGGGGAATGCCAACTTTCCACAAGCACCCCAGGAGGAGGCTTCTCTCAGCTATAGGTATCACAGTGGGACCCTGAGTTTGCTGCCTCAAGTGGAATGTACAACGAGATTCCCAGACTCGAAATAAGGCCGGATTTCCCTGCAGTGACGTGAATGCAGGCTCGTCTTTCATCTCACAAGATGAAGGGATATCTGAATCCCCTGTGGAGACCCTAAAGAAAGCCCATGTTCCTCGACTCATCTCGACAGGAAGCCGCACATCCCTTTGACAAATCGAGAGGAGTGCGGAGTTCAAGGCGTCAAAAGGAGATGACGCCTGACTCACCCTGAAAATTGATAGGAATCCCAATAATCCTGTGGCAACTGGAAAGGAAGCCTGGGTCTCACGTCTCACCTCGAGAGCCGACCCTATTGCCGTGCCAAGCCTCCAGGATAATCGCGAGGTATCCCTGGCAACTAGGGAGGAGTCCTAAAGTTGCTGAACCAACACGAGTTTTGAAGGGCCATCCCTGCCGTAACACGAGAACATACCCCAGATTCACGGTGCAACTCAAGAAAAATCATGAGACTTCCCCATCGCCACGAGATGAAGACCGATTGCAATGCTGCATGCAGAGCAAGTCCGTGTTCCTCTTCAAACACAAAAGGAGCCTTGACTTCGTTGATGGAACTCGAGAAAGTCCCGAAGAACACGATCACAAGTCTAGCGGGACCCTGAGGTCCCCGCAGCAACACAAAAGAGCTCCATGTACCCCAAACCAACTCGAGATGAGGCGCGATTCCCCTGCATTGCATGCAGACCACATCCGAGTTCCCCATCAAACAGGAAAGGAGCCTGGACTTCCTAGATGAAATTCCTCACAGTCCTCAAGAAGACTGTCACAAGTCCAGAGGGACCCTGAGGCCACCGCAGAAACACATAACAGCTCCGTGTACGACAAATCAACTCGACATGAGGCCCGATTCCCCTGCTTTGGCTCCAGAGCCATCCCACATTCCCCATCAAACAGGAGAAGTGGCTCGACTTCCTTTAGGCAACTCGAGAGATTCCCCGAAAATACCGTGTCAAGCCTAGTGGAACACCAATTTCCGCAGAGCAACTCGAGAAAACATCCGTGTACCCCAATTCATCTCGAGATGAGAGCTAATACCCTGGCTTCGACGCAAGAGGAAAGCCAACTTTCTACAAGCCCCTCAAGAGGAGGCTTCTCTCATCTATATGTATGTGAGAGGGACCCTGAGCTTGTTGTGTCAAGTGGAATGGTCACTGAGATGCCGTGACTCGAAATAAGGCCGGATTTCCCTGCAGTGACTTCAATGCAGGCTCGTCTTTCATTTGACAAGATGAAGGGGTGTCTGAATGCCCTGTGGAGACCCTAGAGAAAGCCCTAGTTCCCCGCCTCATCTCAACAGGAGGCCTGACATCCCTTTGACAACTCGAGAGAAATGCGGAGTTCAATGATTCAAAAGGAGACGATGCCTGACACCTCTTGAAAATTGATAGGAATAACAATATCCCTGTGGCAACTGCAAAGCGAAACTGGGTCACCCTCCTCAACTCGAGAAGCATCCCTATTGCCCTGCCAAGCCTCGAGGAGAATCCCGAGGTGTCCCTGACAACTAGACAGGAGTCCTGTTGCCGCTCAACCAACACGGGTTTTGAAGGACCATCCTCGATATAATTCGAGAACATGCACTAGGTTCCCACAGCAACTCGAAAAAAACCATAAGTCTTCACCTTGGCCACGAGGTGAAGCCCGAGTGCCCTGCTTTGTGTGCAGAGCAAATTCGTGTTCCCCTTCAAACCCGAAAGGAGACTTGACTTCCTAGATAAAACTCCACATATTCTGCAAGAACACTTTCTCAAAACGAGAGGACCCTGAGGTCACCGCAGCAACATCAAAGAGCTCGTGTAACTCAAATCAACTCGAGATGAGGCTTGATTCTACTGCACTGGCTCCAGAGCCGTCCTGCATTCCCCATCAAACAGAACAGGTGGCTTGACTTCCTTTAGGCAAGTCCAGAGATTCACGGAGAGCACCATCCCATATCTGGAGGAACACCAAGTTCAGCAGAGCACCTCGAGAAAAGCTCTGTGTACCCCAAGTCATCTCAAGATGAGAGGTGATTCCCTGCATTCGACTCAAGAGGAATGCCCACTTTCCACAAGAACAACAAGAGGAGGCTTCTCTCAGCTATAGGTATGTGAGATGGATGCTGAGTTTGCTGCCTCAACTGGAATGGACACCGAGATGCCCTGACACAAAATAAGGCTGGATTTCCCTGCAGTGACTTGAATGCAGGTTCGTCTTTCATCTCACAAGATGAAGGGTTGTCTGAATGCCCTGTGGAGACCATAGAGAAAGGCTAGATCCCCAACTCATCTCGACATGAGGCTTCACATCCCTTTGAAACCTCGAGAGGCATCCGGAGGTCAATGCTTCAAAAGGAGACAATGGCTGACTCCTCTTGAAAATTAATAGGAATCCCAATATCCCTGTGGCAACTGCAAAGGGAACATAGGTTTCCACCCTCACCTCGAGAGGCGTCCCTATTGCACTGCCAAGCCTCGAGGAGAATTCCGAGGTATCCCTCGCAACTAGATGGGAGTCCTGACGTCACCGGTCCAACACGAGTTTTGAAGGGCCATCCTCGTCTTAACTCGAGAACATAACCCACGTTCCTGCCGCAACTCGAGAAAAACCATGAGACTTTCCCCTCGCCACGAGATGAGGCCTGATTCCCCTGCACTGCATGTAGAGCAAGTCTGTGGTCCTCATCAAACACGAAAGGAGCCTTGACATCCTTGATGGAACTACAGAGAGTCCCCAGGAACACTGTCACAAGAATAGAGGGTACCTGAAGTCCCCACAGCAGCACGAAAGCTCTCCGTGTACTCCAAATCAACTGGAGATGAGGCCCGATTCCCCTGCATTGTCTCTAGAGCCATCCCGTGTTTCCCATCAATCATGACAAATGTCTTGTCTTCTTTTGGGGAACTCCAGAGATTCCCTGAGAACACCACCCGAAGTCTAGAGGAACACCAAGTTCAGCACAGGAACTCAAGAAAAGCTCCATGTACCCCAAATCACCTCGAGATGGGAGCTGATTCCCTGGCTTCGATTCAAAAGGAATGCCTACTTTCCACAAGCACCTGAAGAGAAGGCTTGTCTCAGCTATAGGTATGTGAGAGGGACCCTGAGTTTGCTGCCTCAAGTGGAATGGACACCGAGATGCCCTGACTCGAAAGAAGGCCAGATTTCCATCCAGGGACTTGAAGGCAGGCTCTTCTTTCATTTCACAAGATGAAGGGATGTCTGAATCCCCTGTAGAGACCGTAGAGAAAGCCCTAGCTCCCAGACTCATCTCGACAGCAGGCCTCACATCACATTGACAACTCGAGAGGCACGTGGAGTTCAATGCTTCTAAAGGAGACGATACCTGACTCCTCTTGAAAATTGACAGGAATCCCAGTATCACTGTGGAAACTGGGAAGGAAGCCTGGGTCTCCCGCCTCACCTCGAGAGACCTCCATATTGCCCTTCCAAGCCTCGAGGAGAATGCTGAGGTTTCCCTCACAATTAGACAAGAGTCCTGACGTCGCTGACCCAAAATGAGTTTTGAAGGACCTAACCCATCGTAACTCGGACATACATCAGATTCCCACCACAACTCGAGAAAAACCATGAGTTGCACCTCGCTGCGGGATGAGGACCGATTCAATGGCATTGTTGCAGAGCAAGTACATGTTCCCCTTAAAACATGAAAGGAGTCTTGACTTCCTTGTTGAAACTCCAGAGAGTCCCCAAGAACACTGTCACAAGTCTAGAGGGACCCTGAGGTCACCGCAGCCACATGAAAGAGCTGCATGTACCCCAGCTCAAATCGAGATGAGGCCAGATTCCCTTGCATTTGCTCCAGAGCAATCATGCATTCCCCATGAAACAAGAAAAGTGCTTGACTTCCTTTAGGCAACTCCAGAGATTTCCCAAGAACACTTCCAAAGTCTAGAGGGACACCAAGTTCAGCAAAAGAACTCGAGAAGAGCTGCGTGTACCCCATGTCATTTCGAGATGAGAGCAGATTCCCTGGTTAGTACACAGGAGGAATGGAAACTTTCCACAAGCACCTCAAGAGGAGGCTACTCTCAGCTATCTGTATGTGAGAGGGACCCTGAGTTTGCTGCCTCATGTGGAATGGACACCGTGATGCACTGACTCGAAATAAGGCCGGATTTCCCTGTAGTGACTTGAATGCAGGGTATTCTTTTATCTCACAGTAAGAAGGGATGCCTAAATCCCCTGTGGCTACCCTAGAGAAAGCCCAAGTTCCCCGCCTCATCTCGACAGGAGGCCTCACATCCCTTTGACACTTCGAGAGGGACGCGTAGTTCAATGCCTCAAAAGTAGATGGTGCCTGCCTCCTCTTAAAAATTGATAGGAATCCCAATATCCCTGTGGCAACTGGAAAGGGACCCTGGGTCTCCCGCCTCACCTCGAGAGACTTCCCTATTGCCCTGCCAAGCCCCGTGTAGAATCCTGAGGTGTCCCTCACAACTAGACAGGAGTCCTGACCTCGCTGACCCAACACGAGTTTTGAAGGTCCAACCCCGCCGTAACTCGAGAAAATACCCCAGGTTCCCACTGCAACTCGAGAAAATCCATGAGACATCCCCCTTGCCGTGAGATGAGGTCTGATTCCTCTATATTGCATGCAGAGCATGTCCGTGTTCCCCATCATACACGAAAGGATCCTTGACTTCCTTGATGGAACGCCAGAGATTCCCCAAGAACACTTTTACAATTCTAGAGGGACGCTGAGGATCCCGCAGCAACACGAAAGAGCTCTTGTATCCCATATCAACTCGAGATGAGGCCCAATTCACCTGAATTGTGTCCAGAGCCATCACGCATTCCCCATCAAACAGAACAAGTGGCTTGACTTCCGTTAGGCAGCTCCAGAGATTCCATGAGAATACCGTGTCTAGCCTAGGGGAACACCAAGTTCGGCAGAGCAACTTGAGAAAAGTTCCGTGTACCCCAAATCATCTCGAGATGAGAGCTGATTCCCTGGATTCAACGAAAGAGGAAAGCCAGCTTTCAACCAGCCCCTCAAGTGGAGGCTTCTCTCAGCTATATGTATGTGAGAGGGACCCTGAGCTTGTTGTGTCAAGTGGAATGGTCACTGAGATGCCGTGACTCGAAATAAGGCCGGATTTCCCTGCAGTGACTTCAATGCAGGCTCGTCTTTCATTTGACAAGATGAAGGGGTGTCTGAATGCCCTGTGGAGACCCTAGAGAAAGCCCTAGTTCCCCGCCTCATCTCAACAGGAGGCCTGACATCCCTTTGACAACTCGAGAGAAATGCAGAGTTCAATGATTCAAAAGGAGACGATGCCTGACACCTCTTGAAAATTGATAGGAATAACAATATCCCTGTGGCAACTGCAAAGCGAAACTGGGTCACCCTCCTCAACTCGAGAAGCATCCCTATTGCCCTGCCAAGCCTCGAGGAGAATCCCGAGGTGTCCCTGACAACTAGACAGGAGTCCTGTTGCCGCTCAACCAACACGGGTTTTGAAGGACCATCCTCGATATAATTCGAGAACATACACTAGGTTCCCACAGCAACTCGACAAAAACCATAAGTCTTCCCCTTGGCCATGAGCTGAGGCCCGATTGCCCTGCTTTGAGTGCAGAGCAAGTTCGTGTTCCCCTTCAAACCTGAAAGGAGACTTGACTTCCTAGATAAAACTCCACATAGTCTGCAAGAACACTTTCTCAGGACGAGAGGACTCTGAGGTCACCGCAGCAACATCAAAGAGCTCATGTAACTCAAATCAACTCGAAATGTGGCTCGATTCTACTGCATTGGCTCCAGAGCCATCCTGCATTCCCCATCAAACAGGACAAGTGGCTTGACTTCCTTTAGGCAAATCCAGAGATTCACGGAGAGCACCATCCCATATCTAGAGGAACACCAAGTTCAGCAGAGCACCTCGAGAAAAGCTCTGTGTACCCCAAGTCATCTCGAGATGAGAGCTGATTCCCTGCATTCGACTCAATAGGAATGCAAACTTTCCACAAGAACAACAAGAGGAGGCTTCTCTCAGCTATAGGTATGTGAGATGGACCCTGAATTTGCTGCCTCAACTGGAATGGACACCGAGATGCCCTGACACAAAATAAGGCTAGATTTCCCTGAAGTGACTTGAATGCAGGCTCGTCGTTCATCTCACAAAATGAAGGGTTGTCTGAATGCCCTGTGGAGAACATAGAGAAATCCCTAGGTCCCCGACTCATCTCGAAAAGAGGCCTCACATCCCTTTGAAACCTCGAGAGGCATGCGGAGTTCAGTGCTTCAAAAGGAGACGATGGCTGACTACTCTTGAAACTTAATAGGAATCCCAATATCCCTGTGGCAACTGCAAAGGGAAACTAGATTTCCACCCTCACCTCGAGAGCCGTCCATATGGTCCTGCCAAGCCTCGAGGAGAATTCCGAGGTGTCCCTCGCAACTAGACAGGAGTCCTGAAATCGCTGCTCCAACATGAGTTTTGAAGGGCCATCCTCCTCTTAACTCGAGAACATAACCTAGGTTCCCACCGCACCTCGAGAAAAACCATGAGACTTTCCCCTCGCCGCAAGATGAGGCCTGATTCTCCTGCACTGCATGTAGAGTAAGTCTGTGGTCCCCATCAAACACGAAAGGAGCCTTGATATCCTTGATGGAACTCCAGAGAGTCCCCAGGAACACTGTCACAAGAATAGAGGGTACCTGAAGTCCCCACAGCAGCACGAAAGCTCTCCGTGTATTCCAAATCAACTGGAGATGAGGCCCGATTCCCCTGCATTGTCTCCAGACGCATCCCACGGTCCCCATCTAACACAACAAGTGGCTTGCCTTCTTTTGGGGAACTCCAGAGATTCCCCGAGAACAATGCCTGAAGTCTAGAGGAACACCAAGTTCAGCACAGGAACTCAAGAAAAGCTCCATGTACCCCAAATCATATCGAGATGGGAGCTGATTCCCTGGCTTCGATTCAAAAGGAATGCCTACTTTCCACAAGCACCTGAAGAGAAGGCTTGTCTCAGCTATAAGTATGTGAGAGGCACCCTGAGTTTGCTGCCTCACGTGGAGTGGACACCGAGATGCCCTGACTCGAAAGAAGGCCGGATTTCCATCCAGTGACTTGAAGGCAGGCTCTTCTTTTATTTCACAAGATGAAGGGATGTCTGAATCCCCTGTAGAGACCGTAGAGAAAGCCCTAGCTCCCAGACTCATCTCGACAGCAGGCCTCACATCACATTGACAACTCGAGAGGCACGTGGAGTTCAATGCTTCTAAAGGAGACGATACCTGACTCCTCTTGAAAATTGACAGGAATCCCAGTATCACTGTGGAAACTGGGAAGGAAGCCTGGGTCTCCCGCCTCACCTCGAGAGACCTCCGTATTGCCCTTCCAAGCCTCGAGGAGAACACCGAGGTTTCCCTCACAATTAGACAGGAGTCCTGACGTCGCTGACCCAAAATGAGTTTTGAAGGACCTAACCCATCGTAACTCGGACATACATCAGATTCCCGCCACAACTCGAGAAAAACCATGAGTTGCCCCTTGCCCCGAGATGAGGACCGATTCAATGGCATTGTTGCAGAGCAAGTCCGTGTTCCCCTTAAAACATGAAAGGAGTCTTGACTTCCTTGTTGAAACTCCAGAGAGTCCCCAAGAACACTGTCACAAGTCTAGAGGGACCCTGAGGTCCCTGCAGCCACACGAAAGAGATGCATATACCCCAGCTCAAATCGAGATGAGGCCAGATTCCCTTGCATTCGCTCTAGAACAATCACGCATTCCCCATGAAACAAGAAAAGTGCTTGACTTCCTTTAGGCAACTCCAGAGATTTCCCAAGAACAC
The DNA here is from genome assembly GCF_033118175.1 of Dama dama. Lineage (NCBI taxonomy): Eukaryota > Metazoa > Chordata > Mammalia > Artiodactyla > Cervidae > Dama > Dama dama. The sequence continues at coordinate 6,921,099 of NW_026870915.1, read as the reverse complement.
TTCCAAAGTCTAGAGGGACACCAAGTTCAGCAAAAGAACTCGAGAAGAGCTGCGTGTACCCCATGTCATTTCGAGATGAGAGCAGATTCCCTGGTTAGTACACAGGAGGAATGGAAACTTTCCACAAGCACCTCAAGAGGAGGCTACTCTCAGCTATCTGTATGTGAGAGGGACCCTGAGTTTGCTGCCTCATGTGGAATGGACACCATGATGCACTGACTCGAAATAAGGCCGGATTTCCCTGCAGTGACTTGAATGCAGAGTATTCTTTCATCTCACAAGAAGAAGGGATGTCTAAATCCCCTGTGGCTACCCTAGAGAAAGCCCAAGTTCCCCGCCTCATCTCGACAGGAGGCCTCACATCCCTTTGACACTTCGAGAGGCATGCAGAGTTCAATGCCTCAAAAGTAGATGGTGCCTGCCTCCTCTTGAAAATTGATAGGAATCCCAACATCCCTGTGGCAACTGGAAAGGGACCCTGGGTCTCCCGCCTCACCTCGAGAGACTTCCCTATTGCCCTGCCAAGCCCCGTGTAGAATCCTGAGGTGTCCCTCGCAACTAGACAGGAGTCCTGACGTCGCTGACCCAACACGAGTTTTGAAGGTCCATCCCCACCGTAACTCGAGAAAATACCCCAGGTTCCCACTGCAACTCGAGAAAATCCATGAGACATCCCCCTCGCCATGAGATGAGGTCTGATTCCCCTGCATTGCATGCAGAGCATGTCCGTGTTCCCCATCATACACGAAAGGAGCCTTGACTTCCTTGATGGAACGCCAGAGATTCCCCAAGAACACTTTTACAATTCTAGAGGGACCCTGAGGATCCCGCTGCAAGACGAAAGAGCTCGTGTACCCCATATCAACTCGAGATGAGGCCCGATTCACCTGAATTGTGTCCACAGCCATCACGCATTCCCCATCAAACAGAGCAAGTGGCTTGAGTTCCTTTAGGCAACTCCAGAGATTCCACGAGAACACTGTCCCAAGTCCAGAGGAACACCAAGTCCTGCAGAGCAACTCGAGGAAAGCTTAGTTTACCCCAAATCATCTCGAGATGAGAGCTGATTCCCTGAATTCGACTCAAGGGGAATGCCAACTTTCCACAAGCACCTTAAGAGGAGGCTTCTCTCAGCTATAGGTATCACAGTGGGACCCTGAGTTTGCTGCCTCAAGTGGAATGTACAACGAGATTCCCAGACTCGAAGTAAGGCCGGATTTCCCTGCAGTGACGTGAATGCAGGCTCGTCTTTAATCTCAGAAGATGAAGGGGTATCTGAATCCCCTGTGGAGACCCTAAAGAAAGACCTTGTTCCTCGACTCATCTCGACAGGAAGCCGCACATCCCTTTGACAAATCGAGAGGACCGTGGAGTTCAAGGCGTCAAAAGGAGATGACGCCTGACTCACCCTGAAAATTGATAGGAATCTCAATATTCCTGTGGTAACTGGGAAGGGAGCCTGTGTCTCCAGTCTCAACTCGAGAGCTGGCCCTATTGCCGTGCCAAGCCACCAGGAGAATCACGAGGTATCCCTGGCAACTTGGGAGGAGTCCTGAAGTTGCTGAACCAACACGAGTTTTTTTTTTTTTTTCATTTATTATTATTATTATTATTTTTTTTCCCAGTGGGTTTTGTCATACATTGATATGAATCAGGCATGGATTTACATGTATTCCCAATCCCGATCCCCCCTCCCACCTCCCTCTCCACCCGATTCCTCTGGGTCTTCCCAGTGCACCAGGCTGGAGCACTTGTCTCGTGCATCCCACCTGGGCTGGTGATCTGTTTCACCATAGATAGTATACATGCTGTTCTTTTGAAATATCCCACCCTCACATTCTCCCACAAAGTTCAAAAGTCTGTTCTGTATTTCTGTGTCTCTTTTTCTGTTCTGCATATAGGGTTATCGTTATCACCTTTCTAAATTCCATATATATGTGTCAGTATGCTGTAATGTTCTTTATCTTTCTGCCTTACTTCACTCTGTATAAGGGGCTCCAGCTTCATCCATCTCATTAGGACTGGTTCAAATGAATTCTTTTTAATGGCTGAGTAATATTCCATGGTGTATATGTACCACAGCTTCCTTATCCATTCATCTGCTGATGGGCATCTAGGTTGCTTCCATGTCCTGGCTATTATAAACAGTGCTGCGATGAACATTGGGGTGCACGTGTCTCTTTCAGATCTGGTTTCCTCAGTGTGTATGCCCAGAAGTGGGATTGCTGGGTCATATGGCAGTTCTATTTCCAGTTTTTTAAGAAATCTCCACACTGTTTTCCATAGCAGCTGTACTAGTTTGCATTCCCACCAACAGTGTAAGAGGGTTCCCTTTTCTCCAACACGAGTTTTGAAGGGCCATCCCCACCGTAATATGAGAACATACCCCAGATTCACGCTGCAACTCAAGAAAAACCATCAGACTTCCCCATTGCCTTGAGTTGAAGACCGATTGCTCTGCTGCATAGAGAGGAAGTCCGTGTTCCTCATCAAACACTAAAAGAGCCTTGACTTCCTTGATGGACCTCCAGAAAGCCCCCAAGAACACAATCACAAGTCTAGTGGGACCCTGAGGTCCCCGCAGCAACACGAAAGAGATCCGTGCACCCCAAATCAACTCGAGATGAGGCGCGATTCCCCTGCATTGCATGCAGACCACATCCGAGTTCCCCATCAAACAGGAAAGGAGCCTGGACTTCCTAGATGAAATTCCTCATAGTCCTCAAGAAGACTGTCACAAGTCCAGAGGGACCCTGAGGCCACCGCAGAAACACATAAGAGCTCCGTGTACTACAAATCAACTCGACATGAGGCCCGATTCCCCTGCTTTGGCTCCAGAGCCATCCCACATTCCCCATCAAACAGGAGAAGTGGCTCGACTTCCTTTAGCCAACTCCAGAGATTCCCCGAGAATACCGTCTCAAGTCTAGGGGAACACCAAGTTCAGCAGAGCAACTCGAGAAAAGTTCCGTGTACCCCAAATCATCTCGAGATGAGAGCTGATTCCCTGGCTTCGACGCAAGAGGAAAGCCAACTTTCCACAAGCCCCTCATGAGGAGGCTTCTCTCAGCTATATGTATGTGAGTGGGACCCTGAGCTTGTTGTGTCAAGTGGAATGGTCACTGAGATGCTGTGACTCGAAATAAGGCCAGATTACCCTGCAGTGACTTCAATGCAGGCTCGTCTTTCATTTGACAAGATGAAGGGGTGTCTGAATGCCCTGTGGAGACCCTAGAGAAAGCCCTAGTTCCCCGCCTCATCTCAACAGGAGGCCTGACATCCCTTTGACAACTCGAGAGAAATGCGGAGTTCAATGCTTCAAAAGGATATGATGCCTGACACCTCTTGAAAATTGATAGGAATAACAATATCCCTGTGGCAACTGCAAAGCGAAACTGGGTCACCCTCCTCAACTCGAGAAGCATCCCTATTGCCCTGCCAAGCCTCGAGAATCCCGAGGTGTCCCTGACAACTAGACAGGAGTCCTGTCGCCGCGCAACCAACACGGGTTTTGAAGGACCATCCTTGATATCATTCGAGAACATACCCTAGGTTCCTGCAGCAACTCGACAAAAACCATGAGACTTTCCCTTGGCCACGAAGTGAGGCCCGATTGCCCTGCTTTGAGTGCAGAGCAAGTTCATGTTCCCCTTCAAAGGTGAAAGGAGACTTAACTTCATAGATAAAACTCCACATAGTCTGCAAGAACACTTTCTCAGGATGAGAGGACTCTGAGGTCACCGCGGCAACATGAAAGTGCTCGTGTAACTCAAATCAACTCGAGATGAGGCTGGATTCTACTGCATTGGCTCCAGAGCCATCCTGGATTCCCCATCAAACAGGATAAGTGGCTTGACTTCTTTTAGGCAACTCCAGAGATTCACGGAGAGCACCATCCCATACCTAGAGGAACACTGAGTTCAACAGAGTACCTCGAATAAAGCTCTGTGTACCCCAAATCATCTCGAGATGAGAGCTGATTCCCTGAATTCGACTCAACGGGAATGCCAACTTTCTACAAGCACCTCAAGAGGAGGCTTCTCTCAGCTATAGGTGTCACACTGGGACCCTGAGTTTGCCTCCTCAAGTGGAATGTACAACGAGATTCCCAGACTCGAAATAAGGCCGGATTTCCCTGCAGTGACGTGAATGCAGGCTCATCTTTCACCTCAAAAGATGAAGGGGTATCTGAATCCCCTGTGGAGACCCTAAAGAAAGACCTTGTTCCTCGACTCATCTCGACAGGAAGCCACACATCCCTTTGACAAATCGAGAGGAGCGCGGATTTCAAGGCGTCAAAAGGAGATGACGCCTGACTCACCCTGAAAATTGATAGGAATCCCAATATTCCTGTGGCAACTGGGAAGGAAGACTGGGTCTCCCGTCTCACCTCGAGAGCCGACCCTATTGCCGTGCCAAGCCTCCAGGAGAATCGCGAGGTATCCCTGGCAACTAGGGAGGAGTCCTGAAGTTGCTGAACCAACACGAGTTTTGAAGGGCCATCCCCGCCATAACATGAGAACATACCCCAGATTCACGCTGCAACTCAAGAAAAACCATCAGACTTCCCCATCGCCTCGAGATGAAGACCGATTGCAATGCTGCGTGCAGAGCAAGGCCGTGTTCTTCACCAAACACGAAAGGAGCCTTGACTTCCTTGATGGACCTCCAGAAAGCCCCCAAGAACACGATCACAAGTCTAGTGGGACCCTGTGGTCCCCGCAGCAACACGAAAGAGATCCGTGCACCCAAATCAACTCGAGATGAAGCGCGATTCCCCTGCATTGCATGCAGACCACATCCGAGTTCCCCATCATACAGGAAAGGAGCCTGGACTTCCTAGATGAAATTCCTCATAGTCCTCAAGAAGACTGTCACAAGTCCAGAGGGAACCTGAGGCCACCGCAGAAACACATAAGAGCTCCGTGTACTACAAATCAACTCGACATGAGGCCCGATTCCCCTGCTTTGACTCCAGAGCCATCCCACATTCCCCATCAAACAGGAGAAGTGGCTCGACTTCCATTAGCCAACTCCAGAGATTCCCCGAGAATACCGTCTCAAGTCTAGGGGAACACCAAGTTCGGCAGAGCAACTCGAGAAAAGTTCCGTGTACCCCAAATCATCTCAAGATGAGAGCTGATTCCCTGGCTTTGATGCAAGAGGAAAGCCAACTTTCTACAAGACCCTCAAGAGGAGGCTTCTCTCAGCTATAGGTATGTGAGAGGGACACTGAGTTTGCGGCCTCAAGTGGAATGGACACCGAGATGCCCCGACTCGAAATAAGGCCGGATATCCCTGCAGTGACTTGAATGCAGGCTCGTCTTGCATCTCCTATAATGAAGGGATGTCTGAATCCCCTGTGCAGACCACAGAGAAAGACCTACTTCCCCGCCTGATCACGACTGGAGTCCTCACATCCTTTGACAACTCGAGAGGTAAGCGGAGATCAATGCGTCAAAAGGAAATGATGCCTGACCCCTGTTTAAAATTGATAGGAATCCCAGGATCCCTTTGGCACGTGGAAAGGGACCCTGGGTCCCCCACCTCAGATGGAGGGGCGTCCCATTTGCCCTACCAAGCCTGAAGGAGAATCCCGAGGTGACCCTCGCAACTAGGCATGAGTCCTGACGTCGCTGAACATACACGTGTTTGGAAGGGCCATCCCCGCCGGAACTCTAGCATATGCCCCAGTTTCCCACCGCAAGTCGAGAAAAACCGTGAGACTTCCCCCTCGCTCTGAGATGAGTCCCGATTCCCCTACATTGCGTGCAGAACAATGCCGTGTTCCACATCAAACATGAAACAGGCATTGATTTCCTTGATGGCACTCCAGAGAAACACCAAGAGCACTGTCTCAAGTCTAGACGGATCCTGAGGACACTGTAGCAAAAGGAAAGAGCTCCGTGTACCCAAATCAACTCGAGATGAGAGCTTCATCCCTGGCTTCGACTCAAGAGGAATACCAACTTTCCACAAGCCCTTCAAGAGGAGGCTTCTCTCAGCTATAGGTATCTGAGAGGGACTCTGAGTTTGCAGCCTCAAGTGGAATGGACACCGAGATGCCCTGAATCGAAACAATGCTGGATATCCCTGCAGGAGTTGAATGCAGGCTTTTTATGCATCTCCCAAGAAGAAGGGATGTCTGAATACCATGTGCAGAACACATAGAAAGACCTTGTTCCCCGCCTGATTGCGAACAGAGTCCTCATATCCTTTGAAACCTCGAGAGGTACGCGGACATCAATGCCACAAAAGGAGACGATGCCTGACTCCTCTTGAAACTTGATAGGAGTCCCAGGATCCCTGTGGCACGTGGAAAGGGAACCTCGGTCTCCCGCTCACATAGAGAGGCGTCCCAATTGCCCTGCCAAGACTTGAGGAGAATCCCGAGCTGTCCCTCCCAACTAGGCAGGAGTCTTGACGTCGCTGAACAAACACGGGTTTGGAAGGGCCATCCCCGTCGTAACTCGACAATATACCTTAAGTTCCCACCGCAACTCGAGAAAAACAATGAGACTTCCCCCTCTCCTGGAAATGAGGCCCGACTCCCCTTCAATGCGGGTGGAGCAGTTCCATTTTCCACATGAAACATGAAAGGAGAGTTTATTTCCTTGATGGCACTCTAGAGAAAACCCAAGAACACTGACTCAAGTCTAGAGGGATGCTGAGGTCAGAGTAGCAAAACGAAAGGGCTCCATGTACTACAAATCAGCTTGAGATGAGAGCTTTGTCTGTGGCTTCGATTCAAAATTAATACCAACTTTCCACAAATATTTGAAAGGGAGGCTTTTCTCAGCTATTGGTATGTGAGAGGAACCCTGAGCTTGTGCCAAAATTGGAATGGACACCGAGATGCCCTGACTCGAAATAAGGCGGGATATCTCTGCAGTGACTTGAATGCAGGCTCTCCTTGCATTTCTGATGAGGAAGGGATCTCTGAACCCCATGTGGAGACAACAGAGAAAGACCTAGTTCCCCGCCTGATCGCGACCGTAGGCCTCACATTCTTTGAAAATTCGAGCGGTACGCGGAGATCAATGCTTCCAAAGGAGACGATGCCTGACTCCTCTTGAAAATGGATAGGAGTCCTAGGAACCCAATGTCACGTGGAAAGGAAAACCGGGTCTCCCGCCTCACATGGAGAGGCGTCCCAATTGCCCTGCCAAACGTCGAGGAGAAAGCCGAGATGTACTTCGCAACTAAGCAGGAGTCCTGACGTCTCTGAACAAACATGTGTCTGGAAGGGCCCTCCCCGTCGTAACTCGAGAATATACCCCAGGTTCCGGCCGCAACCCGAGAAAAACCATGAGACTTTCCCCTCGCCATGAGATGAGGCCTGATTCCACTGCACTGCCTGCAGAGCAATTCCAAGTTCCACATGAAACATGAAGGAGCCTTGATTTCCTTGATGGCACTCAGAGAAACGCCAAGAACACTGCCTCAAGTCTAGACGGATCCTGATGTCATTGTTGCAACACGAAAGAGCTCCGTGGAACCCAAATCAACTCGAGGTGAGAGCTTAGTCCCTGGCTTTGACTCAAGAGGAATACCAGCTTTCCACACGCACCTCAAGAGTAGGCTTCTCTCAGCTATAGGTATGTGAGAGGGACCCTGAGTTTGCGGCCTCAAGTGGAATGGGCACCGAGATGCCCTGACTCGAAATAAGGCCGGATTTCCCTGCAGTGACTTCAATGCAGGCTCATCTTGCATCTCCCAAGACAAAAGGATGTCTGAACCCCATGTGGAGACCACAGAGAAAGACTTAGTTACCCGCCTCATCGAGACTGGAGGCCTCACATGCTTTGAAAACTCCAGAGGTACGCTGAGATCAATGCTTCAAAAGGAGACGATGCCGGACTCCTCTAGAAAATTGATAGGAGAACGAGGTTCCCTGTTGCACGTGGAAAGGGATCCAGGGTCTTACGCCTCACCTGCAGAGGCGACCCAATTGCCCTGCCAAGCCACGAGGAGAATCCCTAGGTGTCCCTCCCAACAAGGCAGTTGTCAAGACGTTGTTGAACAAAGACGTGTTTGGAAGGGCCATCCCTGTCTTAACTTGAGAATATACCCGAGGTTCCCACCATAAATCGAGAAAAACCATGAGACATCCCCTTCGCCGCGAGATGAGCCCCGATTCCACTCCGTTGCGTTCAGAGCAATTCGATGTTCCACATCAAACGTGAAAGGAGCCTTCATTTCCTTGACCCAATCCAGAGAAACGCCAAGAACACTGTGTCAAGTGTAGAGGGATACGGAGGTCATTGTAGCAGCACGGAAGAGATCCCTGGACCCGAAATCAACTCGAGATGAGAGCTTAGTCCCTGGCTTTGACTCAGGAGGAATAACAACTTTCCACAAGCACTTCAAGAGGAGGCTTCTCTCAGCTATAGGTATGTGAGAGGGACCCTGAGTTTGTAACCTCAAGTGGAAAGGACACTGAGATGCCCTGACTCGAAATAAGGCCGGTTATCCCTGCAGTGACTTGAATGCAGGCTCGTCTTGCATCTCCCAAGACGAAGGGATGTCTGAATCCCCTGTTGAGTCCACAGAGAAAGACCTAGTTCCCCGCCTCTTCATGACCGGAGGCCTCACATCCATTGAAAATTCGAGAGGTATGCAGAGATCAATGCTTCAAAATGAGATGATGCCTGACTCCTCTTGAAAATTGACAGGAGTCCCAGGATCCCTGCGGCACATGGAAAGGGACCCTGGGTCTCCCGCTTCACCTGGAGAGGCGTCACAATTGCCCTGCCAAGCCTCGAGGAGAATCCCATGTTGTACGTCACAAGTAGGCAGGAGTCCTGACGTCGCTGAACAAACACGTGTTTGGAAGGGCCATCCCCATCACAACTCGAGAATATATTCCAGGTTCCCCCCGCAACTCGAGAAATCCATGAGATTGCCCCCTCGCCGCGAGATGAAGCCTGACTCCACTGCATTGCGTGCAGAGCAATTCCGTGTTGCACATCAAACATGAAAGGAGCCTTGATTTCCTTGATGGCACTCCAGAGAAAACCCAAGAACACTATCTCAAGTCCAGAGGGATCCTGAGGTCACTGTAGCAACACAAAAGAGCTCCGTGTACTACAAATCAGCTCGAGATGAGAGCTTAGTCCCTGGCATCGACTCAAGAAGAATACCAAATTTCCACCATCACCTCAAGAGGAGGCTTTTCTCAACTATAGGTATGTGAGAGGACCCTGAGTTTGTGGCCTCAAGTGGAAAGGACAGCGAGATGCCCCGTCTCGAAAAAAGGCCGAATATCCCTGCAGTGACTTGAATGCAGGCTCGCCTTGCATATCCGAGGAGGAAGTGATGTCTGAACCCCAAGTGGAAACCACAGAGAAAGACCTAGTTCCCCGCCTGTTCGTGACCGGAGGCCTGACATCGTTTGAAAACTGGAGAGGTATGTGGAGATCAATGCTTCAAAAGGAGACGATGCCTGTCTGTCTTGAAAATTGATAGGAGTCCCAGGATCCCTGTGGCACGTAGAAAGGGACCCTGGGTCTCCCGCCTCACCAATAGAGGTGTCCCAATTGCCCTGCCAAGCCTCGAGGAGAATCCCCAGGTGTCCCTCGCAACTAGGCAGGAGTCCTGACGTCGCTGAACAAACACATGTTTGGAAGGGCCATCCCAGTCGTAACTCGAGAATATACCTCAGGTTCCCGCCGCAACTCGAGAAAAACCATGAGAATTCCCCCTCGGCTAGAAATGAGGCCCGATTCCCCTGCAAAGCGTGCGGAGCAGTTCCGTGTTCCACATGATACAACAAAGGAGAGTTGATTACCTTGGTGGCACTCCAGAGAAGCCCCAAGAACACCGTCTCAAGGCTAGAGGGATCCTGAGTTCACTGTAGCAACACGAAAGAGCTCCGTGTACTACAAATCAGCTTGAGATGAGAGCTTAGTCCCTGGCTTTGACTCAAGAGGAATACCAACTTTCGACAAGCACCTCAAGAGGAGGCTTCTCTCAGCTATAGGTATGTGAGAGGGACCCTGAATTCGTGGCCTCAAGTGGAATGGACGTCGAGATGACCTCACCCGAAATAAGGCCGGATATCCCTGCAATGACTTGAATGCAGTCTCGTCTTGCATCTCCCATTTAGATGGGATGTCTGAATCCCCTGTGGAGACCACAGAGAAGGACCTAGTTCCCCACCTCATCGCCACTGGAGGCCTCACATCCGTTGAAAATTTGAGAGTTACGCAGAGATCAATGCTTCAAAAGGAGACAATGCCTGACTCCTCTTGAAAATTGATAGGCATCCTAGGATCGCTGTGGCACATGGAAAGGGACCTGGGTCTCGCGCCTCACCTGGAGAGGGTTCCCAATTGCCCTGCCAAGTCTCGAGGAGAATCCAGAGTTGTCCCTCGCAACTAAGCAGGAGTCCTCACGTCATGGAAAAACCCGTGTTTGGAAGGGCCATCCCCATCGTAACTCGGGAATATACCCCAGGTTCCCGCCGCAACTCACGAAAAAAAATGAGACTTCCCCCTCGCCGCGAGATGAGGCCCGATTCCCCTGCATTGCGGGCAGAGCAATTCCGTGTTCCACATCAAACATGAAAGGAAACTTGATTTCCTGGATGGAACTTCAGAGAAAGCCCAAGAACACTGTCTCAAGTCCAGAGGGATCCTGAGGTCACTGTAGAAAAATGAAAGAACTCTGGGTACGTCAAATCAGCTCAACATGAGAGGTTAGTCCCTGGCTTCGACTCAAGAGGAATACCCACTTTCCACAAGCAGCTCAAGAGCAGGATTCTCTCAGCTATATGTATGTGCGAGGGACCCTGAATTTGCGGCCTCAAGTGGAATGGACACCGACATGCCCTGACTTGAAATAAGGCCGGATATCCATGCAGTGACTTGAATGTACGCTCGTCTTGCATCGCCCAAGACAAAGGGATATCTGAATCCCCTGAGGAGACCACAGAGAAAGACCAGTTCCCACCTCACTGCGACCGGAGGCCTCACATCCTTTGAAAACTCTAGAGGTACGTGGAGATCAATGCTTCAAAAGGAGACGATGCCCGACTCCTCTTGAAAAAAGAGAGGAGTCCCAGGATCCCTGTGTCATGTGGAAAGGGAACCTGGGTCTCTTGCCTAACCTGCAGATGTGTCGCAATTGCCCTGCTAAGCCTCGAGGAGAATCCCGACGTGTCTCTCGCAACTAGGCATGAGTCCTGACGCCGCTGAACAAACACGTGTTTTGAAGAGACATCCCCCTGCTAACTCGAGAATATACCCCAGGTTCCCGTGGCAACTCGAGAAAAATTATGAGAATTCCCCTCGCTGGGAGATGAGGCCCGATTCCCCTGCAGTGTGTGCAGAGCAATTCCGTGTTCCACATGAAACATGAAAGGCGCCTTGATTTCCTTGATGGCACTACGGAGAAACCCCAAGAACACTGTCTCAAGTCTAGAATGATCCTGAGGTCACTATAGCAACACGAACGAACTCTGTGTACCAAAAATCAACTCGAGATGAGAGCTTAGTCCCTGGCTTCGACTCAAGAGGAATACCAACATTCCACAACCACCTCATGAGGACGCTTCTCTCAGCTATAAGTATGTTAGAGGGTCCCTGAGTTTGCAGCCTCAACAGGAACAGACACCGAGAGGCCCTGCCTCAAAATAAACCAGATATCCTTGCAGTGACTTGAATGCAGGCTCGTCTTGCATCTCCCAACAAGAAAGGATGTCTTGTCAGGGATTGTTTGATGGGAGGATTCCTACGTGCTGTCTTTCATGAGTCCTTTGTCCCTCTTCAAGTGGAACTGCACACTGCTCCCAGGGACTGAGGTCATTTTGTGAGGCAAGCATGAGTCTCCTTTAGTAAACATTCCCCTTAGGACAAAACAGCTTAATCTCCTTCCCCGTTCTTGAGATATAGATTGTCTCTTCACCTTGTGACTAACGTTAAAACTTGTTCCCTTGGTAACGGTTGCTGTACATTTGGTTTTCTGATCTCTATCATTCCCGAAACAACATTCTTGTACTGCAGCCTATATATACTCATAGAAAAATCATTAAAGCATATTTGTTCCACCAGAGCTTAGATTCCCGGGTCTTTTTGGTCTCTCTTTCTCTCTCTTTCTCTCTCTCTCTTTCTCTCTTACACTTTAGGGTCGACTCCGTACCACAAGGTTCCGGTCCATTCAAGGACCCCAACAATCTCTGAATCCCCTGTGGAAACAACAGAGAAAGCCCGAGTTCCCCGCCTCATCGTGACCGGAGGCCTCACATCCTTTGAAAACTCCAGAGGTAAACAGAGATCAATGCTTCAAAAGGAGAAGATGCCTGACTCTCTTGACAGTTGATAGGAGTCCCAGGATCCCTATGGCACGTGGAAAGTGACCCTGGGTCTCCCGCCTCACGTGGAGATGCGTCCCAATTGCCATGCCAAGACTCGAGGAGAATCCCGAGGATTCCCTCGCACCTAGGCAGGAGTCCTGACGTTGCTGAAAAAACACGTGTCTGGCAGGGCCCTCCCCGTCGTAACTCGAGAATATACCCCAGGTTCGTGCCGCAACTCGAGAAAAACCATGAGACTTCCCCCTCGCAGCGAGATGAGGCCCGATTCCCCTGCACTGCGTGCAGAGCAATTCCGTGTTCCACATCAAACATGTAAGGAGGTCGATTTCCTTGATGGCACTCCAGAGAAAACTCAAGATCACTGTCTCAAGTCTAGAGGAATCCTGAGGTCACTGTAGCAACACGAAAGGGCTCCGTGGACCCCAAATCAACTCGAAATGAGAGCTTAGTCCCTGGCTTCGACTCAAGAGGAATACCAACTTTCCACAAGCACCTCAAGAGGAGGCTTCTCTCAGCTACAGGTATGTGAGAGGGACCCTGAGATTGTGGCCTGAAGTGGAATGGACACCGAGATGCTCTGACTCGAAGTAAGGCTGGATATCCCTGCAGTGAATTGAATGCAGGCTCGTCTTGCATCTCCCAAGACGAAGGGATGTCTGAATCCCCTGTGGAGACCACAGAGAAAGACATAGTTCTCCGCCTCATCGCGACCAGAGGCCTCACATCCTTTGAAAACTCGAGAGGTCCGCGGAGATCAATGCTTCCAAAGGAGAAGATACCTGACTCCTCTTGAAAATGGATAGGACTTCCAGGATCACTGTGGCACGTGGAAAGGGAACCTGGGTCTCCCGCCTCACGTGGAGCCCCAACCCAATTGCCATGCAAAGACTCGAGGAGAATCCCGAGGTGTCCCTCGCACCTAGGCAGGAGTCCTGACGATGCTGAACAAACACGTGTCGGGAAGGGCCCTCCCCGTCGTAACTCGAGAATATACCCCAGGTTCCGGCCGCAACTCCAGAAAAACCATGAGACTTCCCCCTCGCCGCGAGATGAGTCCCGATTCCCCTGAACAGCGTGCAGAGCAATTCCGTGTTCCACATCAAACGTGAAAGGAGCCTTGATTTCCTTGATGGCACTCCAGAGAAAACCAAAGATCACTATCTCAAGTCTAGAGGGATCCTGAGGTCACTGTAGAAACACGAACGGGCTACGTGGACCCCAAATCAACTCGAGATGAGAGCTTAGTCCCTGGCTTCGATTCAAGAGGAATATCAACTTTCCACAAGCACCTCAAGAGGAGGCTTCTCTCAGCTACAGGTATGTGAGAGGGACCCTGAGTTTGTGGCCTGAAGTGGAATGGACACCGAGATGCTCTGACTCGTAGTAAGGCCAGATATCCCAGCAGTGAATTGAATGCAGGCTCGTCGTGCATCTCCCAAGACGAAGGGATGTCTGAATCCCCTCTGGTGACCACAGAGAAAGACCTCGTTCTCCGCCTCATCGCGACCAGAGGCCTCACATCCTTTGAAAACTCGAGAGGTCCGCGGAGATCAATGCTTCCAAAGGAGACGATGCCTGACTCCTCTTGAAAATGGATAGGAGTCCCAGGATCCCTGTGGCACGTGGAATGGGACCTTTGGTCTCCCGCCTCACGTGGAGACGCGTCCCAATTGCCATGCCAAGACTCGAGGAGAATCCCGAGGTGTCCCTCACACCTAGGCAGGAGTCCTGACGTCGCTGAACAACCAGGTGCCTGGAAGCGCCCTCCCCGTCGTAACTAGAGAATATACCCCAGGTTCCGGTCGCAACTCGAGAAAAACCTTGAGACTTCACCATCGCCGCGAGATGAAGCCCGATTCCCCTGCACTGCGTGAAGAGCAATTCCGTGTTCCACATCAAAAGTGAACGATGCCTTGATTTCCTTGATGGCACTCCAGTGAAAACACAAGATCACTGTCTCAAGTCTAGAGGGATCCTGAGGTCACTGTAGCAACACGAAAGCGCTCTGTGGACCCCAAATCAACTCGAGATTAGAGCTTAGTCCCTGGCTTCGACTCAAGAGGAATACCAACTTTCCACAAGCACCTCAAGAGGAGGCTTCTCTCAGCTACTGGTATGTGAGAGGGACCCTGAGTTTGTCTCCTCAAGTGGAATGGACAGCGAGATGCTCCGACTCGAAGTAAGGTCGGATATCCCTGCTGTGAATTGAATGCAGGCTCGTCTTGCATCTCCCAAGATGAAGGGATGTCTGAATCCCCTGTGGAGACCACGGAGAAAGACCTCGTTCTCCGCCTCATCGCGACCGCAGGCCTCACATCCTTTGAAAACTCGAGAGGTCCGCGGAGATCAATGCTTCCAAAGGAGACGATGCCTGACTACTCTTGAAAATGGATAGGAGTCCCAGGATCCCTGTGGCACGTGGAAAGGGACCCTGGGTCTCCCGACTCACGTGAGGACGCGTCCCAATTGCCATGCCAAGACTCGAGGAGAATCCGGAGGTGTCCCTCGCACCTAGACAGGAGTCCTGATGTTGCTGAACAAACACGTGTCTGGAAGGGCCCTCCAGGTCGTAACTCGAGAATATACCCCAGATTCCGTCTGCAACACGAAAAAAACATGAGACTTTCCCCTCGTCGCGAGATGAGGCCTGATTCCCCTGCACTGCGTGCAGAGCAATTCCGTGTTCCACATCAAACGTGAAAGGAGCCTTGATTTCCTTGATGGCACTCCAGAGAAAACTCAAGATCACTGTCTCAAGTCTAGAGGGATCCTGAGGTCACTGTAGCAACACGAAAGGGCTCCGTGGACCCCAATCTACTCGAGAAGAGAGCTTAGTCCCTGGCTGCGAATCAAGAGGAATACCAACTTTCCACAGGCACTTCAAGAGGAGGCTTCTCTCAGCTACAGGTATGTGAGAGGGACCCTGAGTTTGTGGCCTCAAGTGGAATGGACAGCGAGATGCTCCGACTCGAAGTAAAGCCGGATATCCCTGCAGTGAATTGAATGCAGGCTCGTCTTTTATCTCCCAAGACGAAGGGATGTCTGAATCCCCTGTGGAGACCACAGAGAAAGACCTCGTTCTCCGCCTCATCGCGACCGGAGGCCTCACATGCTTTGAAAACTCGAGAGGTCCGCAGAGATCAATACTTCCAAAGGAGACGATGCCTGACTCCTCTTGAAAATGGATAGGAGTCCCAGGATCCCTGTGGCACGTGGAAAGGGACCCTGGGTCTCCCGCCTCACGTGGAGACGCGTCCCAATTGCCATGCCAAGACTCGAGGAGAATCCCGAGGTGTCCCTCGCACCTAGGAACGAGTCCTGACGTCGCTGAACAAACAGGTGCCTGGAAGGGCCCTCCCCGTCGTAACTCGAGAATATACCCCAGGTTGCGGCCGCAACTCGAGAAAAACCATGAGACATCCCCCTCGCCGCGAGATGAAGCCCGATTCCCCTGCACTGCATGCAGAGCAATTCCGTGTTCCACATCTATAATGAACGGAGCCTTGATTTCCATGATGGCACTCCAGAGAAAACCGAAGGTTACTTTCTCAAGTCTAGAGGGATGCTGAGGTCACTGTAGCAACACGAAAGGGCTCCATGGACCCCAAATCAACTCGAGATGAGAGCTTAGTCCCTGGCTTCGACTCAAGAGGAATACGAACTTTCCACAAGCACCTCAAGAGGAGGCTTCTCTCAGCTACAGGTATGTGAGAGGGACCCTGAGTTTGTGGCCTCAAGTGGAATGGACACCGAGATGCTCTGACTCGAAGTAAGGCCGGATATCCCTGCAGTGAATTGAATGCAGGCTCGTCTTGCATCTCCCAAGATGAAGGGATGTCTGAATCCTCTGTGGAGACCACAGAGAAAGACCTAGATCTCCGCCTCATCGCGACCGGAGGCCTCACATCCTTTGAAAACTCGAGAGGTCCGTGGAGATCAATGCTTCCACAGGAGAAGATGCCTGATTCCTCTTGAAAATGGATAGGAGTCCCAGGATTCCTGTGGCACGTGGAATGGGACCCTTGGTCTCCCGCCTGACGTGGAGACGCGTCCCAATTGCCATGCCAAGACTCGAGGAGAATCCCGAGGTGTCCCTCACACCTAGGCAGGAGTCCTGACGTCGCTGAACAACCACGTGCCTGGAAGGGCCCTCCCCGTCGTAACTAGAGAATATACCCCAGGTTCCGGTCGCAACTCGAGAAAAACCTTGAGACTTCCCCATCGCCGCGAGATGAAGCCCGATTCCCCTGCACTGCGTGCAGAGCAATTCCGTGTTCCACATCAAAAGTGAACGAAGCCTTGATTTCCTTGATGGCACTCCAGTGAAAACACAAGATCACTGTCTCAAGTCTAGAGGGATCCTGAGGTCACTGTAGCAACACGAAAGCGCTCTGTGGACCCCAAATCAACTCGAGATTAGAGCTTAGTCCCTGGCTTCGACTCAAGAGGAATACCAACTTTCCACAAGCACCTCAAGAGGAGGCTTCTCTCAGTACAGGTATGTGAGAGGGACCCTGAGTTTGTCTCCTCAAGTGGAATGGACAGCGAGATGCTCCGACTCGAAGTAAGGTCGGATATCCCTGCTGTGAATTGAATGCAGGCTCGTCTTGCATCTCCCAAGATGAAGGGATGTCTGAATCCCCTGTGGAGACCACGGAGAAAGACCTCGTTCTCCGCCTCATCGCGACCGCAGGCCTCACATCCTTTGAAAACTCGAGAGGTCCGCGGAGATCAATGCTTCCAAAGGAGACGATGCCTGACTACTCTTGAAAATGGATAGGAGTCCCAGGATCCCTGTGGCACGTGGAAAGGGACCCTGGGTCTCCCGACTCATGTGAGGACGCGTCCCAATTGCCATGCCAAGACTCGAGGAGAATCCGGAGGTGTCCCTCGCACCTAGACAGGAGTCCTGATGTCGCTGAACAAACACGTGTCTGGAAGGGCCCTCCAGGTCGTAACTCGAGAATATACCCCAGATTCCGTCTGCAACACGAGAAAAACATGAGACTTTCCCCTCGTCGCGAGATGAGGCCTGATTCCCCTGCACTGCGTGCAGAGCAATTCCGTGTTCCACATCAAACGTGTAAGGAACCTTGATTTCCTTGATGGCACTCCAGAGAAAACCCAAGATCTCTGTCTCAAGTCTAGAGGGATCCTGGGATCACTGCAGCAACAGGAAAGGGCTCCGTGGACCCCAAATCAACTCGAGATGAGAGCTTCGTCCCTGGCTTCGACTCAAGAGGAATACCAACTTTCCAGAAGCCCCTCAAGAGGAGGCTTCTCTCAGCTGCAGGTATGTGAGAGGTACCCTGAGATTGTGTCTTCAAGTGGAATGGACACCGAGATGCTCTGACTCAAAGTAAGGCCAGATATCCCTGCAGTGAATTGAATGCAGGCTCGTCTTGCATCTCCTAAGACGAAGGGATGTCTGAATCCCCTGTGGAGACCACAGAGAAAGACCTCGTTCTCCGCCTCATCGCGACCGGAGGCCTCACATGCTTTGAAAACTCGAGAGGTCCGCGGAGATCAATGCTTCCAAAGGAGACGATGCCTGACTCCTCTTGAAAATGGATAGGAATCCCAGGATCCCTGTGGCACGTGGAAAGGGACCCTGGGTCTCCCGCCTCACGGGGAGACGCGTCCCAATTGCCATGCCAAGACTCGAGGAGAATCCCGAGGTGTCCCTCGCACCTAGGCAGGAGTCCTGACGTCGCTGAACAAACACGTGTCTGGAAGGGCCCTCCCCGTCGTAACTCGAGAATATACCCCAGGTTCCGGCCGCAACTCGAGAAAAACCATGAGACTTCCCCCTCGCCGCGAGATGAGGGCCGATTCCCCTGCACTGCGTGCAGAGCAATTCCGTGTTCCACATCAAACGTGAAAGGAGCCTTGATTTCCTTGATGGCACTCCAGAGAAAACCCAAGATCACTGTCTCAAGACTAGAGGGATCCTGAGGTCACTGTAGCAACACGAAAGGGTTCCGTGGACCCCAAATCAACTCGAGATGAGAGCTCAGTCCCTGGCTTCGACTCAAGAGGAATACCAACTTTCCACAAGCACCTCAAGAGGAGGCTTCTATCAGCTACAGGTATGTGAGAGGGACCCTGAGTTTGTGGCCTCAAGTGGAATGGACACCGAGATGCTCTGACTCGATGTAAGGCCGGATATCCCTGCAGTGAACTGAATGCAGGCTCGTCTTGCATCTCCCAAGACGAAGGGATGTCTGAATCCCTTGTGGAGACCACAGAGAAAGACCTCGTTCTCCGCCTCATCGGGACCGGACGCCTCACATCCTTTGAAAACTTGACAGGTCCGCGGAGATCAATGCTTCCCAAGGAGACGATGCCTGACTCCTCTTGAAAATGGATAGGAGTCCCAGGATCCCTGAGGCACGTGGAAAGGGACCCTGGGTCTCCCGCCTCCCGTGGAGACGCGTCTCAATTGCCATGCCAAGACTCGAGGAGAATTCCAAGGTGTCCCTCACACCTAGGCAGGAGTCCTGACATCGCTGAACAAACAGCTGTCTGGAAGGGCCCTCCCCGTCGTAACTCGAGAATATACCCCAGGTTCCGGCCGCAACTCGAGAAAAACCATGAGACTTCCCCCTCGCCGCGAGATGAGGCCCGATTCCCCTGCACTGCGTGCAGAGCAATTCCATGTTCCACATCAAACGTGAAAGGAGCCTTGATTTCCTTGATGGCACTCCAGAGAAAACCCAAGATCACTGTCTCAAGACTAGAGGGATCCTGAGGTCACTGTAGCAACACGAAAGGGCTCCGTGGACCCCAAATCAACTCGAGATGAGAGCTCAGTCCCTGGCTTCGACTCAAGAGGAATACCAACTTTCCACAAGCACCTGAAGAGGAGGCTTCTCTCAGCCACAGGTATGTGAGAGGGACCCTGAGTTTGTGGCCTCAAGTTGAATGGACACCGAGATGCTCTGACTCCTAGTAAGGCCGGATATCCCTGCAGTGAATTGAATGCAGGCTCGTCTTGCATCTCCCAGGACGAAGGGATGTCTGAATACCCAGTGGAGACCACAGAGAAAGAACTCGTTATTCGCCTCATCGCGACCGGAGGCCTCACATCCTTTGAAAACTCGAGAGGTCCGTGGAGATGAATGCTTCTGAAGGAGACGATGCCTGACTCCTCTTGAAAATGGATAGGTGTCCCAGGATCCCTGTGGCACGTGGAAAGGGACCCTGGGTCTCTCGCCTCACGTGGAGACGCGTCCCAATTCCCATGCCACGAATCTAGGAGAATCCCGAGGTGTCCCTCGCACCTAGGCATGAGTCCTGACGTCGCTGAACAAACACGTGCCTGGAAGCGCCCTCCCCGTCGTAACTCGAGAATATACCCCAGGTTCCGGCCGCAACTCGAGAAAAACCATGAGACTTCCCCCTCAACGCGAGATGAGGCTCGATTCCCCTGCAATGCGTGCACAGCAATTCCGTGTTCCACATCAAACGTGAAAGGAGTCTTGATTTCCTTGAGGGCACTACAGAGAAAACCCAAGATCACTGCCTCAAGTCTAGAGGGATCCTGAGGTCACTGTAGCAACACGAAAGGGCTCCGTGGATCCCAAATCAACTCGAGATGAGAGCTTAGCCCCTGGCTTTGACTCAAGAGGAATACTAACTTTCCACAAGCACCTCAAGTGGAGGCTTCTCTCAGCTACAGGTATGTGAGAGGGACCCTGAGATTGTGGCCTCAAGTGGAATGGACACCAAGATGCTCTGACTCGAAGTAAGGCTGGATATCCCTGCAGTGAATTGAATGCAGGCTCGTCTTACATCTCCCAAGACGAAGGGATGTCTGAATCCCTGTGGAGACCACAGAGAAAGACCTCTTTCTCCGCCTCATCGCGACCGGAGGCCTCACATCCTTTGAAAACTGGAGAGGACCGCGGAGATCAATGCTTCCAAAGGAGACGATGCCTGACTCCTCTTGAAAATGGATAGGAGTCCCAGGATCCCTGTGGCACGTGGAAAGGGACCCTGTGTCTCCCGCCTCACGTGGAGACGCGTCCCAATTGCCATGCCAAGACTCGAGGAGAATCCCAAGGTGTCCCTCACACCTAGGCAGGAGTCCTGACGTCTCTGAAGAAACTCGTGCCTGGAAGGGCAATTCCCGTCCTAACGTGAGAATATACCCCAGGTTCCGTCGGCAACACGAGAAAAACCATGAGACTTCCCCCTCGCCGCGAGATGAGGCCCGATTGCCCTGCGCTGCATGCAGAGCAATTCCGTGTTCCACATCAAACGTGAAAGGAGCCTTGATTTCCTTGATGGCACTCCAGGGAAAACCCAAGATAACTTTCTCAAGTCTAGAGGGATCCTGAGGTCTCTGTAGCAACACGAAATGGCTCCTTGGACCCCAAATCAACTCGAGATGAGAGCTTAGTCCCTGGCTTCGACTCAAGAGGAATACCTACTTTCCACAAGCACCTCAAGAGGAGGCTTCTCTCAGCTACAGGTATGTGAGAGGGACCCTGAATTTGGGGCCTCAAGTGGAATGGACA
Source organism: Dama dama (assembly GCF_033118175.1). Lineage (NCBI taxonomy): Eukaryota > Metazoa > Chordata > Mammalia > Artiodactyla > Cervidae > Dama > Dama dama. Next base: position 6,900,261 of record NW_026870915.1, on the reverse strand, counting down.
CCGAGATGCTCTGAATTGAAGTAAGGCCGGATATCCCTGCAGTGAATTGAATGCAGGCTCGTCTTGCATCTCCAAGACGAAGGGATGTCTGAATCCCCTGTGGAGACCACAGAGAAAGACCTAGTTCTCCGCCTCATCGCGACCGGAGGCCTCACATCCTTTGAAAATTCGAGAGGTGCGCGGAGATCAATGCTTCCAAAGGAGACGATGCCGGACTCCTCTTGAAAATGGATAGGAGTCCCAGGATCCATGTGGCATGTG